>NW_027064835.1:0-24276 GCF_032884065.1 Artemia franciscana
ATATTTTATGATTGCAAATGGTAAAGAATGTGATTAAAGGCTCTTTTCCTATGTCAAAAGTTTTAGTTTTCGAGGGTAATAGCTACGTATGTTGGAAAAATGAAGATATTAGACTATTTTATGATTGCACATGGTAAAGAATGTGATTAAAGCTCTTTTCCTATGTCAAAAGTTTTAGTTTTCGAGGGTAATAGCTACGTATGTTGAAAAAATGAAGATATTAGACTATTTTATGATTGCAAATGGTAAAGAATGTGATTAAAGGCTCTTTTCCTATGTCAAAAGTTTTAGTTTTCGAGGGTAATAGCTACGTATGTTGGAAAAATGAAGATATTAGACTATTTTATGATTGCACATGGTAAAGAAAGTGATTAAAGGCTCTTTTCCTATTTCAAAAGTTTTAGTTTTCGAGGGTAATAGCTACGTATGTTGAAAAAATGAAGATATTAGACTATTTTATGATTGCAAATGGTAAAGAATGTGATTAAAGGCTCTTTTCCTATGTCAAAAGTTTTAGTTTTCGAGGGTAATAGCTACGTATGTTGAAAAAATGAAGATATTAGACTATTTTATGATTGCAAATGGTAAAGAATGTGATTAAAGGCTCTTTTCCTATGTCAAAAGTTTTAGTTTTCGAGGGTAATAGCTACGTATGTTGAAAAAATGAAGATATTAGACTATTTTATGATTGCACATGGTAAAGAATGTGATTAAAGGCTCTTTTCCTATGTCAAAAGTTTTAGTTTTCGAGGGTAATAGCTACGTATGTTGAAAAAATGAAGATATTAGACTATTTTATGATTGCAAATGGTAAAGAATGTGATTAAAGGCTCTTTTCCTATGTCAAAAGTTTTAGTTTTCGAGGGTAATAGCTACGTATGTTGAAAAAATGAAGATATTAGACTATTTTATGATTGCAAATGGTAAAGAATGTGATTAAAGGCTCTTTTCCTATGTCAAAAGTTTTAGTTTTCGAGGGTAATAGCTACGTATGTTGGAAAAATGAAGATATTAGACTATTTTATGATTGCACATGGTAAAGAATGTGATTAAAGGCTCTTTTCCTATGTCAAAAGTTTTAGTTTTCGAGGGTAATAGCTACGTATGTTGAAAAAATGAAGATATTAGACTATTTTATGATTGCAAATGGTAAGAATGTGATTAAAGGCTCTTTTCCTATGTCAAAAGTTTTAGTTTTCGAGGGTAATAGCTACGTATGTTGGAAAAATGAAGATATTAGACTATTTTATGATTGCACATGGTAAAGAAAGTGCTTAAAGGCTCTTTTCCTATTTCAAAAGTTTTAGTTTTCGAGGGTAATAGCTACGTATGTTGAAAAAATGAAGATATTAGACTATTTTATGATTGCAAATGGTAAAGAATGTGATTAAAGGCTCTTTTCCTATGTCAAAAGTTTTAGTTTTCGAGGGTAATAGCTACGTATGTTGGAAAAATGAAGATATTAGACTATTTTATGATTGCACATGGTAAAGAATGTGATTAAAGGCTCTTTTCCTATGTCAAAAGTTTTAGTTTTCGAGGTAATAGCTATGTATGTTGAAAAAATGAAGATATTAGACTATTTTATGATTGCAAATGGTAAAGAATGTGATTAAAGGCTCTTTTCCTATTTCAAAAGTTTTAGTTTTCGAGGGTAATAGCTACGTATGTTGAAAAAATGAAGATATTAGACTATTTTATGATTGCAAATGGTAAAGAATGTGATTAAAGGCTCTTTTCCTATTTCAAAAGTTTTCGTTTTCGAGGGTAATAGCTACGTATGTTGAAAAAATGAAGATATTAGACTATTTTATGATTGCAATGGTAAAGAATGTGATTAAAGGCTCTTTTCCTATGTCAAAAGTTTTAGTTTTCGAGGGTAATAGCTACGTATGTTGGAAAAATGAAGATATTAGACTATTTTATGATTGCAAATGGTAAAGAATGTGATTAAAGGCTCTTTTCCTATGTCAAAAGTTTTAGTTTTCGAGGGTAATAGCTACGTATGTTGAAAAAATGAAGATATTAGACTATTTTATGATTGCAAATGGTAAAGAATGTGATTAAAGGCTCTTTTCCTATGTCAAAAGTTTTAGTTTTCGAGGGTAATAGCTACGTATGTTGAAAAAATGAAGATATTAGACTATTTTATGATTGCAAATGGTAAAGAATGTGATTAAAGGCTCTTTTCCTATGTCAAAAGTTTTAGTTTTCGAGGGTAATAGCTACGTATGTTGGAAAAATGAAGATATTAGACTATTTTATGATTGCACATGGTAAAGAAAGTGCTTAAAGGCTCTTTTCCTATTTCAAAAGTTTTAGTTTTCGAGGGTAATAGCTACGTATGTTGGAAAAATGAAGATATTAGACTATTTTATGATTGCAATGGTAAAGAATGTGATTAAAGGCTCTTTTCCTATGTCAAAAGTTTTAGTTTTCGAGGGTAATAGCTACGTATATTGAAAAAATGAAGATATTAGACTATTTTATGATTGCAAATGGTAAAGAATGTGATTAAAGGCTCTTTTCCTATGTCAAAAGTTTTAGTTTTCGAGGGTAATAGCTACGTATGTTGAAAAAATGAAGATATTAGACTATTTTATGATTGCACATGGTAAAGAATGTGATTAAAGGCTCTTTTCCTATGTCAAAAGTTTTAGTTTTCGAGGGTAATAGCTACGTATGTTGAAAAAATGAAGATATTAGACTATTTTATGATTGCAAATGGTAAAGAATGTGATTAAAGGCTCTTTTCCTATGTCAAAAGTTTTAGTTTTCGAGGGTAATAGCTACGTATGTTGGAAAAATGAAGATATTAGACTATTTTATGATTGCAATGGTAAAGAATGTGATTAAAGGCTCTTTTCCTATTTCAAAAGTTTTAGTTTTCGAGGGTAATAGCTACGTATGTTGAAAAATGAAGATATTAGACTATTTTATGATTGCAAATGGTAAAGAATGTGATTAAAGGCTCTTTTCCTATGTCAAAAGTTTTAGTTTTCGAGGGTAATAGCTACGTATGTTGAAAAAATGAAGATATTAGACTATTTTATGATTGCACAATGGTAAAGAATGTGATTAAAGGCTCTTTTCCTATGTCAAAAGTTTTAGTTTTCGAGGGTAATAGCTACGTATGTTGGAAAAATGAAGATATTAGACTATTTTATGATTGCACATGGTAAAGAAAGTGCTTAAAGGCTCTTTTCCTATTTCAAAAGTTTTAGTTTTCGAGGGTAATAGCTACGTATGTTGAAAAAATGAAGATATTAGACTATTTTATGATTGCAAATGGTAAAGAATGTGATTAAAGGCTCTTTTCCTATGTCAAAAGTTTTAGTTTTCGAGGGTAATAGCTACGTATGTTGAAAAAATGAAGATATTAGACTATTTTATGATTGCACATGGTAAAGAATGTGATTAAAGGCTCTTTTCCTATGTCAAAAGTTTTAGTTTTCGAGGGTAATAGCTACGTATGTTGAAAAAATGAAGATATTAGACTATTTTATGATTGCAATGGTAAAGAATGTGATTAAAGGCTCTTTTCCTATGTCAAAAGTTTTAGTTTTCGAGGGTAATAGCTACGTATGTTGGAAAAATGAAGATATTAGACTATTTTATGATTGCACATGGTAAAGAATGTGATTAAAGGCTCTTTTCCTATGTCAAAAGTTTTAGTTTTCGAGGGTAATAGCTACGTATGTTGAAAAAATGAAGATATTAGACTATTTTATGATTGCAAATGGTAAAGAATGTGATTAAAGGCTCTTTTCCTATGTCAAAAGTTTTAGTTTTCGAGGGTAATAGCTACGTATGTTGAAAAAATGAAGATATTAGACTATTTTATGATTGCACATGGTAAAGAATGTGATTAAAGGCTCTTTTCCTATGTCAAAAGTTTTAGTTTTCGAGGGTAATAGCTACGTATGTTGGAAAAATGAAGATATTAGACTATTTTATGATTGCAAATGGTAAAGAATGTGATTAAAGGCTCTTTTCCTATGTCAAAAGTTTTAGTTTTCGAGGGTAATAGCTACGTATGTTGAAAAAATGAAGATATTAGACTATTTTATGATTGCAAATGGTAAAGAATGTGATTAAAGGCTCTTTTCCTATGTCAAAAGTTTTAGTTTTCGAGGGTAATAGCTACGTATGTTGGAAAAATGAAGATATTAGACTATTTTATGATTGCACATGGTAAAGAATGTGATTAAAGGCTCTTTTCCTATGTCAAAAGTTTTAGTTTTCGAGGGTAATAGCTACGTATGTTGAAAAAATGAAGATATTAGACTATTTTATGATTGCAAATGGTAAAGAATGTGATTAAAGGCTCTTTTCCTATTTCAAAAGTTTTAGTTTTCGAGGGTAATAGCTACGTATGTTGAAAAAATGAAGATATTAGACTATTTTATGATTGCAAATGGTAAAGAATGTGATTAAAGGCTCTTTTCCTATTTCAAAAGTTTTAGTTTTCGAGGGTAATAGCTACGTATGTTGGAAAAATGAAGATATTAGACTATTTTATGATTGCACATGGTAAAGAATGTGATTAAAGGCTCTTTTCCTATGTCAAAAGTTTTAGTTTTCGAGGGTAATAGCTACGTATGTTGGAAAAATGAAGATATTAGACTATTTTATGATTGCAAATGGTAAAGAATGTGATTAAAGGCTCTTTTCCTATGTCAAAAGTTTTAGTTTTCGAGGGTAATAGCTACGTATGTTGGAAAAATGAAGATATTAGACTATTTTATGATTGCACATGGTAAAGAAAGTGCTTAAAGGCTCTTTTCCTATTTCAAAAGTTTTCGTTTTCGAGGGTAATAGCTACGTATGTTGGAAAAATGAAGATATTAGACTATTTTATGATTGCAAATGGTAAAGAATGTGATTAAAGGCTCTTTTCCTATGTCAAAAGTTTTAGTTTTCGAGGGTAATAGCTACGTATGTTGAAAAAATGAAGATATTAGACTATTTTATGATTGCAAATGGTAAAGAATGTGATTAAAGGCTCTTTTCCTATGTCAAAAGTTTTAGTTTTCGAGGGTAATAGCTACGTATGTTGAAAAAATGAAGATATTAGACTATTTTATGATTGCAAATGGTAAAGAATGTGATTAAAGGCTCTTTTCCTATGTCAAAAGTTTTAGTTTTCGAGGGTAATAGCTACGTATGTTGAAAAAATGAAGATATTAGACTATTTTATGATTGCAAATGGTAAAGAATGTGATTAAAGGCTCTTTTCCTATGTCAAAAGTTTTAGTTTTCGAGGGTAATAGCTACGTATGTTGAAAAAATGAAGATATTAGACTATTTTATAATTGCAAATGGTAACGAATGTGATTAAAGGCTCTTTTCCTATGTCAAAAGTTTTAGTTTTCGAGGGTAATAGCTACGTATGTTGGAAAAATGAAGATATTAGACTATTTTATGATTGCGCCATGGTAAAGAATGTGATTAAAGGCTCTTTTCCTATGTCAAAAGTTTTAGTTTTCGAGGGTAATAGTTACGTATGTTGGAAAAATGAAGATATTAGACTATTTTATGATTGCACATGGTAAAGAAAGTGCTTAAAGGCTCTTTTCCTATTTCAAAAGTTTTAGTTTTCGAGGGTAATAGCTACGTATGTTGAAAAAATGAAGATATTAGACTATTTTATGATTGCAAATGGTAAAGAATGTGATTAAAGGCTCTTTTCCTATGTCAAAAGTTTTAGTTTTCGAGGGTAATAGCTACGTATGTTGGAAAAATGAAGATATTAGACTATTTTATGATTGCACATGGTAAAGAATGTGATTAAAGGCTCTTTTCCTATGTCAAAAGTTTTAGTTTTCGAGGGTAATAGCTACGTATGTTGAAAAAATGAAGATATTAGACTATTTTATGATTGCAAATGGTAAAGAATGTGATTAAAGGCTCTTTTCCTATGTCAAAAGTTTTAGTTTTCGAGGGTAATAGCTACGTATGTTGGAAAAATGAAGATATTAGACTATTTTATGATTGCAAATGGTAAAGAATGTGATTAAAGGCTCTTTTCCTATGTCAAAAGTTTTAGTTTTCGAGGGTAATAGCTACGTATGTTGAAAAATGAAGATATTAGACTATTTTATGATTGCAAATGGTAAAGAATGTGATTAAAGGCTCTTTTCCTATTTCAAAAGTTTTAGTTTTCGAGGGTAATAGCTACGTATGTTGAAAAAATGAAGATATTAGACTATTTTATGATTGCACAATGGTAAAGAATGTGATTAAAGGCTCTTTTCCTATGTCAAAAGTTTTAGTTTTCGAGGGTAATAGCTACGTATGTTGGAAAAATGAAGATATTAGACTATTTTATGATTGCACATGGTAAAGAAAGTGCTTAAAGGCTCTTTTCCTATTTCAAAAGTTTTAGTTTTCGAGGGTAATAGCTACGTATGTTGAAAAAATGAAGATATTAGACTATTTTATGATTGCAAATGGTAAAGAATGTGATTAAAGGCTCTTTTCCTATTTCAAAAGTTTTAGTTTTCGAGGGTAATAGCTACGTATGTTGAAAAATGAAGATATTAGACTATTTTATGATTGCACATGGTAAAGAATGTGATTAAAGGCTCTTTTCCTATTTCAAAAGTTTTAGTTTTCGAGGGTAATAGCTACGTATGTTGAAAAAATGAAGATATTAGACTATTTTATGATTGCACATGGTAAAGAATGTGATTAAAGGCTCTTTTCCTATGTCAAAAGTTTTAGTTTTCGAGGGTAATAGCTACGTATGTTGAAAAAATGAAGATATTAGACTATTTTATGATTGCAAATGGTAAAGAATGTGATTAAAGGCTCTTTTCCTATGTCAAAAGTTTTAGTTTTCGAGGGTAATAGCTACGTATGTTGAAAAAATGAAGATATTAGACTATTTTATGATTGCACATGGTAAAGAATGTGATTAAAGGCTCTTTTCCTATTTCAAAAGTTTTAGTTTTCGAGGGTAATAGCTACGTATGTTGAAAAAATGAAGATATTAGACTATTTTATGATTGCAAATGGTAAAGAATGTGATTAAAGGCTCTTTTCCTATTTCAAAAGTTTTAGTTTTCGAGGGTAATAGCTACGTATGTTGAAAAAATGAAGATATTAGACTATTTTATGATTGCAAATGGTAAAGAATGTGATTAAAGGCTCTTTTCCTATGTCAAAAGTTTTAGTTTTCGAGGGTAATAGCTACGTATGTTGAAAAAATGAAGATATTAGACTATTTTATGATTGCAATGGTAAAGAATGTGATTAAAGGCTCTTTTCCTATGTCAAAAGTTTTAGTTTTCGAGGGTAATAGCTACGTATGTTGAAAAAATGAAGATATTAGACTATTTTATGATTGCAAATGGTAAAGAATGTGATTAAAGGCTCTTTTCCTATGTCAAAAGTTTTAGTTTTCGAGGGTAATAGCTACGTATGTTGGAAAAATGAAGATATTAGACTATTTTATGATTGCACATGGTAAAGAATGTGCTTAAAGGCTCTTTTCCTATTCAAAAGTTTTAGTTTTCGAGGGTAATAGCTACGTATGTTGAAAAAATGAAGATATTAGACTATTTTATGATTGCAAATGGTAAAGAATGTGATTAAAGGCTCTTTTCCTATGTCAAAAGTTTTAGTTTTCGAGGGTAATAGCTACGTATGTTGGAAAAATGAAGATATTAGACTATTTTATGATTGACCATGGTAAAGAATGTGATTAAAGGCTCTTTTCCTATGTCAAAAGTTTTAGTTTTCGAGGGTAATAGCTACGTATGTTGAAAAAATGAAGATATTAGACTATTTTATGATTGCAAATGGTAAAGAATGTGATTAAAGGCTCTTTTCCTATTTCAAAAGTTTTAGTTTTCGAGGGTAATAGCTACGTATGTTGAAAAAATGAAGATATTAGACTATTTTATGATTGCACATGGTAAAGAATGTGATTAAAGGCTCTTTTCCTATGTCAAAAGTTTTAGTTTTCGAGGGTAATAGCTACGTATGTTGAAAAAATGAAGATATTAGACTATTTTATGATTGCAAATGGTAAAGAATGTGATTAAAGGCTCTTTTCCTATGTCAAAAGTTTTAGTTTTCGAGGGTAATAGCTACGTATGTTGAAAAAATGAAGATATTAGACTATTTTATGATTGCAAATGGTAAAGAATGTGATTAAAGGCTCTTTTCCTATGTCAAAAGTTTTAGTTTTCGAGGGTAATAGCTACGTATGTTGAAAAAATGAAGATATTAGACTATTTTATGATTGCAAATGGTAAAGAATGTGATTAAAGGCTCTTTTCCTATGTCAAAAGTTTTAGTTTTCGAGGGTAATAGCTACGTATGTTGAAAAATGAAGATATTAGACTATTTTATGATTGCACATGGTAAAGAATGTGATTAAAGGCTCTTTTCCTATGTCAAAAGTTTTAGTTTTCGAGGGTAATAGCTACGTATGTTGAAAAAATGAAGATATTAGACTATTTTATGATTGCAAATGGTAAAGAATGTGATTAAAGGCTCTTTTCCTATGTCAAAAGTTTTAGTTTTCGAGGGTAATAGCTACGTATGTTGGAAAAATGAAGATATTAGACTATTTTATGATTGCACATGGTAAAGAATGTGCTTAAAGGCTCTTTTCCTATGTCAAAAGTTTTAGTTTTCGAGGGTAATAGCTACGTATGTTGAAAAAATGAAGATATTAGACTATTTTATGATTGCAAATGGTAAAGAATGTGATTAAAGGCTCTTTTCCTATGTCAAAAGTTTTAGTTTTCGAGGGTAATAGCTACGTATGTTGAAAAAATGAAGATATTAGACTATTTTATAATTGCAAATGGTAAAGAATGTGATTAAAGGCTCTTTTCCTATGTCAAAAGTTTTAGTTTTCGAGGGTAATAGCTACGTATGTTGAAAAATGAAGATATTAGACTATTTTATGATTGCACATGGTAAAGAATGTGATTAAAGGCTCTTTTCCTATGTCAAAAGTTTTAGTTTTCGAGGGTAATAGCTACGTATGTTGAAAAAATGAAGATATTAGACTATTTTATGATTGCAAATGGTAAAGAATGTGATTAAAGGCTCTTTTCCTATGTCAAAAGTTTTAGTTTTCGAGGGTAATAGCTACGTATGTTGAAAAAATGAAGATATTAGACTATTTTATGATTGCAAATGGTAAAGAATGTGATTAAAGGCTCTTTTCCTATGTCAAAAGTTTTAGTTTTCGAGGGTAATAGCTACGTATGTTGAAAAAATGAAGATATTAGACTATTTTATGATTGCAATGGTAAAGAATGTGATTAAAGGCTCTTTTCCTATGTCAAAAGTTTTAGTTTTCGAGGGTAATAGCTACGTATGTTGAAAAAATGAAGATATTAGACTATTTTATGATTGCAAATGGTAAAGAATGTGATTAAAGGCTCTTTTCCTATGTCAAAAGTTTTAGTTTTCGAGGGTAATAGCTACGTATGTTGAAAAAATGAAGATATTAGACTATTTTATGATTGCACATGGTAAAGAATGTGATTAAAGGCTCTTTTCCTATTTCAAAAGTTTTAGTTTTCGAGGGTAATAGCTACGTATGTTGAAAAAATGAAGATATTAGACTATTTTATGATTGCAAATGGTAAAGAATGTGATTAAAGGCTCTTTTCCTATGTCAAAAGTTTTAGTTTTCGAGGGTAATAGCTACGTATGTTGAAAAAATGAAGATATTAGACTATTTTATGATTGCAAATGGTAAAGAATGTGATTAAAGGCTCTTTTCCTATGTCAAAAGTTTTAGTTTTCGAGGGTAATAGCTACGTATGTTGAAAAAATGAAGATATTAGACTATTTTATGATTGCAAATGGTAAAGAATGTGATTAAAGGCTCTTTTCCTATGTCAAAAGTTTTAGTTTTCGAGGGTAATAGCTACGTATGTTGAAAAAATGAAGATATTAGACTATTTTATGATTGCAAATGGTAAAGAATGTGATTAAAAGTTTTAGTTTTAGCTACGTATGTTGAAAAAATGAAGATATTAGACTATTTTATAATTGCAAATGGTAAAGAATGTGATTAAAGGCTCTTTTCCTATGTCAAAAGTTTTAGTTTTCGAGGGTAATAGCTACGTATGTTGAAAAAATGAAGATATTAGACTATTTTATGATTGCACATGGTAAAGAATGTGATTAAAGGCTCTTTTCCTATGTCAAAAGTTTTAGTTTTCGAGGGTAATAGCTACGTATGTTGAAAAAATGAAGATATTAGACTATTTTATGATTGCAAATGGTAAAGAATGTGATTAAAGGCTCTTTTCCTATGTCAAAAGTTTTAGTTTTCGAGGGTAATAGCTACGTATGTTGAAAAATGAAGATATTAGACTATTTTATGATTGCAAATGGTAAAGAATGTGATTAAAGGCTCTTTTCCTATGTCAAAAGTTTTAGTTTTCGAGGGTAATAGCTACGTATGTTGAAAAAATGAAGATATTAGACTATTTTATGATTGCAATGGTAAAGAATGTGATTAAAGGCTCTTTTCCTATTTCAAAAGTTTTAGTTTTCGAGGGTAATAGCTACGTATGTTGAAAAAATGAAGATATTAGACTATTTTATGATTGCACATGGTAAAGAAAGTGATTAAAGGCTCTTTTCCTATTTCAAAAGTTTTAGTTTTCGAGGGTAATAGCTACGTATGTTGAAAAAATGAAGATATTAGACTATTTTATGATTGCACATGGTAAAGAATGTGATTAAAGGCTCTTTTCCTATTTCAAAAGTTTTAGTTTTCGAGGGTAATAGCTACGTATGTTGAAAAAATGAAGATATTAGACTATTTTATGATTGCACATGGTAAAGAATGTGATTAAAGGCTCTTTTCCTATGTCAAAAGTTTTAGTTTTCGAGGGTAATAGCTACGTATGTTGAAAAAATGAAGATATTAGACTATTTTATGATTGCAAATGGTAAAGAATGTGATTAAAGGCTCTTTTCCTATGTCAAAAGTTTTAGTTTTCGAGGGTAATAGCTACGTATGTTGAAAAAATGAAGATATTAGACTATTTTATGATTGCAAATGGTAAAGAATGTGATTAAAGGCTCTTTTCCTATGTCAAAAGTTTTAGTTTTCGAGGGTAATAGCTACGTATGTTGAAAAAATGAAGATATTAGACTATTTTATGATTGCAAATGGTAAAGAATGTGATTAAAGGCTCTTTTCCTATGTCAAAAGTTTTAGTTTTCGAGGGTAATAGCTACGTATGTTGGAAAAATGAAGATATTAGACTATTTTATGATTGCACATGGTAAAGAATGTGCTTAAAGGCTCTTTTCCTATTTCAAAAGTTTTAGTTTTCGAGGGTAATAGCTACGTATGTTGAAAAAATGAAGATATTAGACTATTTTATGATTGCAAATGGTAAAGAATGTGATTAAAGGCTCTTTTCCTATTTCAAAAGTTTTAGTTTTCGAGGGTAATAGCTACGTATGTTGGAAAAATGAAGATATTAGACTATTTTATGATTGCAAATGGTAAAGAATGTGATTAAAGGCTCTTTTCCTATGTCAAAAGTTTTAGTTTTCGAGGGTAATAGCTACGTATGTTGAAAAAATGAAGATATTAGACTATTTTATGATTGCAAATGGTAAAGAATGTGATTAAAGGCTCTTTTCCTATTTCAAAAGTTTTAGTTTTCGAGGGTAATAGCTACGTATGTTGAAAAAATGAAGATATTAGACTATTTTATGATTGCAAATGGTAAAGAATGTGATTAAAGGCTCTTTTCCTATGTCAAAAGTTTTAGTTTTCGAGGGTAATAGCTACGTATGTTGAAAAAATGAAGATATTAGACTATTTTATGATTGCAAATGGTAAAGAATGTGATTAAAGGCTCTTTTCCTATGTCAAAAGTTTTAGTTTTCGAGGGTAATAGCTACGTATGTTGAAAAAATGAAGATATTAGACTATTTTATGATTGCAAATGGTAAAGAATGTGATTAAAGGCTCTTTTCCTATGTCAAAAGTTTTAGTTTTCGAGGGTAATAGCTACGTATGTTGAAAAAATGAAGATATTAGACTATTTTATGATTGCAAATGGTAAAGAATGTGATTAAAGGCTCTTTTCCTATGTCAAAAGTTTTAGTTTTCGAGGGTAATAGCTACGTATGTTGAAAAAATGAAGATATTAGACTATTTTATGATTGCAAATGGTAAAGAATGTGATTAAAGGCTCTTTTCCTATGTCAAAAGTTTTAGTTTTCGAGGGTAATAGCTACGTATGTTGAAAAAATGAAGATATTAGACTATTTTATGATTGCAAATGGTAAAGAATGTGATTAAAGGCTCTTTTCCTATTTCAAAAGTTTTAGTTTTCGAGGGTAATAGCTACGTATGTTGAAAAAATGAAGATATTAGACTATTTTATGATTGCAAATGGTAAAGAATGTGATTAAAGGCTCTTTTCCTATGTCAAAAGTTTTAGTTTTCGAGGGTAATAGCTACGTATGTTGAAAAAATGAAGATATTAGACTATTTTATGATTGCAAATGGTAAAGAATGTGATTAAAGGCTCTTTTCCTATGTCAAAAGTTTTAGTTTTCGAGGGTAATAGCTACGTATGTTGAAAAAATGAAGATATTAGACTATTTTATGATTGCAAATGGTAAAGAATGTGATTAAAGGCTCTTTTCCTATGTCAAAAGTTTTAGTTTTCGAGGGTAATAGCTACGTATGTTGAAAAAATGAAGATATTAGACTATTTTATGATTGCACATGGTAAAGAATGTGCTTAAAGGCTCTTTTCCTATTCAAAAGTTTTAGTTTTCGAGGGTAATAGCTACGTATGTTGAAAAAATGAAGATATTAGACTATTTTATGATTGCAAATGGTAAAGAATGTGATTAAAGGCTCTTTTCCTATGTCAAAAGTTTTAGTTTTCGAGGGTAATAGCTACGTATGTTGAAAAAATGAAGATATTAGACTATTTTATGATTGCAAATGGTAAAGAATGTGATTAAAGGCTCTTTTCCTATGTCAAAAGTTTTAGTTTTCGAGGGTAATAGCTACGTATGTTGAAAAAATGAAGATATTAGACTATTTTATGATTGCACATGGTAAAGAATGTGATTAAAGGCTCTTTTCCTATTTCAAAAGTTTTAGTTTTCGAGGGTAATAGCTACGTATGTTGAAAAAATGAAGATATTAGACTATTTTATGATTGCAAATGGTAAAGAATGTGATTAAAGGCTCTTTTCCTATGTCAAAAGTTTTAGTTTTCGAGGGTAATAGCTACGTATGTTGAAAAAATGAAGATATTAGACTATTTTATGATTGCACATGGTAAAGAAAGTGCTTAAAGGCTCTTTTCCTATTTCAAAAGTTTTAGTTTTCGAGGGTAATAGCTACGTATGTTGAAAAAATGAAGATATTAGACTATTTTATGATTGCAAATGGTAAAGAATGTGATTAAAGGCTCTTTTCCTATGTCAAAAGTTTTAGTTTTCGAGGGTAATAGCTACGTATGTTGAAAAAATGAAGATATTAGACTATTTTATGATTGCACATGGTAAAGAATGTGCTTAAAGGCTCTTTTCCTATTTCAAAAGTTTTAGTTTTCGAGGGTAATAGCTACGTATGTTGAAAAAATGAAGATATTAGACTATTTTATGATTGCAAATGGTAAAGAATGTGATTAAAGGCTCTTTTCCTATGTCAAAAGTTTTAGTTTTCGAGGGTAATAGCTACGTATGTTGAAAAAATGAAGATATTAGACTATTTTATGATTGCAAATGGTAAAGAATGTGATTAAAGGCTCTTTTCCTATGTCAAAAGTTTTAGTTTTCGAGGGTAATAGCTACGTATGTTGAAAAAATGAAGATATTAGACTATTTTATGATTGCACATGGTAAAGAATGTGCTTAAAGGCTCTTTTCCTATTTCAAAAGTTTTAGTTTTCGAGGGTAATAGCTACGTATGTTGAAAAAATGAAGATATTAGACTATTTTATGATTGCAAATGGTAAAGAATGTGATTAAAGGCTCTTTTCCTATGTCAAAAGTTTTAGTTTTCGAGGGTAATAGCTACGTATGTTGAAAAAATGAAGATATTAGACTATTTTATGATTGCAAATGGTAAAGAATGTGATTAAAGGCTCTTTTCCTATGTCAAAAGTTTTAGTTTTCGAGGGTAATAGCTACGTATGTTGAAAAAATGAAGATATTAGACTATTTTATGATTGCAAATGGTAAAGAATGTGATTAAAGGCTCTTTTCCTATGTCAAAAGTTTTAGTTTTCGAGGGTAATAGCTACGTATGTTGAAAAAATGAAGATATTAGACTATTTTATGATTGCACATGGTAAAGAATGTGATTAAAGGCTCTTTTCCTATTTCAAAAGTTTTAGTTTTCGAGGGTAATAGCTACGTATGTTGAAAAAATGAAGATATTAGACTATTTTATGATTGCAAATGGTAAAGAATGTGATTAAAGGCTCTTTTCCTATGTCAAAAGTTTTAGTTTTCGAGGGTAATAGCTACGTATGTTGAAAAAATGAAGATATTAGACTATTTTATGATTGCAAATATTAAAGAATGTGATTAAAGGCTCTTTTCCTATGTCAAAAGTTTTAGTAGTCCAGGGTAATAGCTACGTATGTTGAAAAAATGAAGATATTAGACTATTTTATGATTGCACATGGTAAAGAAAGTGATTAAAGGCTCTTTTCCTATTTCAAAAGTTTTAGTTTTCGAGGGTAATAGCTACGTATGTTGAAAAAATGAAGATATTAGACTATTTTATGATTGCAAATGGTAAAGAATGTGATTAAAGGCTCTTTTCCTATTTCAAAAGTTTTAGTTTTCGAGGGTAATAGCTACGTATGTTGAAAAATGAAGATATTAGACTATTTTATGATTGCAAATGGTAAAGAATGTGATTAAAGGCTCTTTTCCTATGTCAAAAGTTTTAGTTTTCGAGGGTAATAGCTACGTATGTTGAAAAAATGAAGATATTAGACTATTTTATGATTGCAAATGGTAAAGAATGTGATTAAAGGCTCTTTTCCTATGTCAAAAGTTTTAGTTTTCGAGGGTAATAGCTACGTATGTTGAAAAAATGAAGATATTAGACTATTTTATGATTGCAAATGGTAAAGAATGTGATTAAAGGCTCTTTTCCTATGTCAAAAGTTTTAGTTTTCGAGGGTAATAGCTACGTATGTTGAAAAAATGAAGATATTAGACTATTTTATGATTGCACATGGTAAAGAATGTGATTAAAGGCTCTTTTCCTATTTCAAAAGTTTTAGTTTTCGAGGGTAATAGCTACGTATGTTGAAAAATGAAGATATTAGACTATTTTATGATTGCAAATGGTAAAGAATGTGATTAAAGGCTCTTTTCCTATTCAAAAGTTTTAGTTTTCGAGGGTAATAGCTACGTATGTTGAAAAAATGAAGATATTAGACTATTTTATGATTGCAAATGGTAAAGAATGTGATTAAAGGCTCTTTTCCTATTTCAAAAGTTTTAGTTTTCGAGGGTAATAGCTACGTATGTTGAAAAAATGAAGATATTAGACTATTTTATGATTGCAAATGGTAAAGAATGTGATTAAAGGCTCTTTTCCTATGTCAAAAGTTTTAGTTTTCGAGGGTAATAGCTACGTATGTTGAAAAAATGAAGATATTAGACTATTTTATGATTGCACATGGTAAAGAAAGTGATTAAAGGCTCTTTTCCTATTTCAAAAGTTTTAGTTTTCGAGGGTAATAGCTACGTATGTTGAAAAAATGAAGATATTAGACTATTTTATGATTGCAAATGGTAAAGAATGTGATTAAAGGCTCTTTTCCTATGTCAAAAGTTTTAGTTTTCGAGGGTAATAGCTACGTATGTTGAAAAAATGAAGATATTAGACTATTTTATGATTGCAAATGGTAAAGAATGTGATTAAAGGCTCTTTTCCTATGTCAAAAGTTTTAGTTTTCGAGGGTAATAGCTACGTATGTTGAAAAAATGAAGATATTAGACTATTTTATGATTGCAAATGGTAAAGAATGTGATTAAAGGCTCTTTTCCTATGTCAAAAGTTTTAGTTTTCGAGGGTAATAGCTACGTATGTTGAAAAAATGAAGATATTAGACTATTTTATGATTGCACATGGTAAAGAAAGTGCTTAAAGGCTCTTTTCCTATTTCAAAAGTTTTAGTTTTCGAGGGTAATAGCTACGTATGTTGAAAAAATGAAGATATTAGACTATTTTATGATTGCAAATGGTAAAGAATGTGATTAAAGGCTCTTTTCCTATGTCAAAAGTTTTAGTTTTCGAGGGTAATAGCTACGTATGTTGAAAAAATGAAGATATTAGACTATTTTATGATTGCAAATGGTAAAGAATGTGATTAAAGGCTCTTTTCCTATGTCAAAAGTTTTAGTTTTCGAGGGTAATAGCTACGTATGTTGAAAAAATGAAGATATTAGACTATTTTATGATTGCACATGGTAAAGAAAGTGCTTAAAGGCTCTTTTCCTATTTCAAAAGTTTTAGTTTTCGAGGGTAATAGCTACGTATGTTGAAAAAATGAAGATATTAGACTATTTTATGATTGCAAATGGTAAAGAATGTGATTAAAGGCTCTTTTCCTATTTCAAAAGTTTTAGTTTTCGAGGGTAATAGCTACGTATGTTGAAAAAATGAAGATATTAGACTATTTTATGATTGCACATGGTAAAGAATGTGCTTAAAGGCTCTTTTCCTATGTCAAAAGTTTTAGTTTTCGAGGGTAATAGCTACGTATGTTGAAAAAATGAAGATATTAGACTATTTTATGATTGCAAATGGTAAAGAATGTGATTAAAGGCTCTTTTCCTATGTCAAAAGTTTTAGTTTTCGAGGGTAATAGCTACGTATGTTGAAAAAATGAAGATATTAGACTATTTTATGATTGCACATGGTAAAGAATGTGCTTAAAGGCTCTTTTCCTATTTCAAAAGTTTTAGTTTTCGAGGGTAATAGCTACGTATGTTGAAAAAATGAAGATATTAGACTATTTTATGATTGCAAATGGTAAAGAATGTGATTAAAGGCTCTTTTCCTATGTCAAAAGTTTTAGTTTTCGAGGGTAATAGCTACGTATGTTGAAAAAATGAAGATATTAGACTATTTTATGATTGCACATGGTAAAGAAAGTGCTTAAAGGCTCTTTTCCTATTTCAAAAGTTTTAGTTTTCGAGGGTAATAGCTACGTATGTTGAAAAAATGAAGATATTAGACTATTTTATGATTGCAAATGGTAAAGAATGTGATTAAAGGCTCTTTTCCTATGTCAAAAGTTTTAGTTTTCAGGGTAATAGCTACGTATGTTGAAAAAATGAAGATATTAGACTATTTTATGATTGCAAATGGTAAAGAATGTGATTAAAGGCTCTTTTCCTATGTCAAAAGTTTTAGTTTTCGAGGGTAATAGCTACGTATGTTGAAAAAATGAAGATATTAGACTATTTTATGATTGCAAATGGTAAAGAATGTGATTAAAGGCTCTTTTCCTATGTCAAAAGTTTTAGTTTTCGAGGGTAATAGCTACGTATGTTGAAAAAATGAAGATATTAGACTATTTTATGATTGCAAATGGTAAAGAATGTGATTAAAGGCTCTTTTCCTATGTCAAAAGTTTTAGTTTTCGAGGGTAATAGCTACGTATGTTGAAAAAATGAAGATATTAGACTATTTTATGATTGCACATGGTAAAGAATGTGATTAAAGGCTCTTTTCCTATTTCAAAAGTTTTAGTTTTCGAGGGTAATAGCTACGTATGTTGAAAAAATGAAGATATTAGACTATTTTATGATTGCAAATGGTAAAGAATGTGATTAAAGGCTCTTTTCCTATGTCAAAAGTTTTAGTTTTCGAGGGTAATAGCTACGTATGTTGAAAAAATGAAGATATTAGACTATTTTATGATTGCAAATGGTAAAGAATGTGATTAAAGGCTCTTTTCCTATGTCAAAAGTTTTAGTTTTCGAGGGTAATAGCTACGTATGTTGAAAAAATGAAGATATTAGACTATTTTATGATTGCAAATGGTAAAGAATGTGATTAAAGGCTCTTTTCCTATGTCAAAAGTTTTAGTTTTCGAGGGTAATAGCTACGTATGTTGAAAAAATGAAGATATTAGACTATTTTATGATTGCAAATGGTAAAGAATGTGATTAAAGGCTCTTTTCCTATTTCAAAAGTTTTAGTTTTCGAGGGTAATAGCTACGTATGTTGAAAAAATGAAGATATTAGACTATTTTATGATTGCAAATGGTAAAGAATGTGATTAAAGGCTCTTTTCCTATGTCAAAAGTTTTAGTTTTCGAGGGTAATAGCTACGTATGTTGAAAAAATGAAGATATTAGACTATTTTATGATTGCAAATATTAAAGAATGTGATTAAAGGCTCTTTTCCTATGTCAAAAGTTTTAGTAGTCCAGGGTAATAGCTACGTATGTTGAAAAAATGAAGATATTAGACTATTTTATGATTGCACATGGTAAAGAAAGTGATTAAAGGCTCTTTTCCTATTTCAAAAGTTTTAGTTTTCGAGGGTAATAGCTACGTATGTTGAAAAAATGAAGATATTAGACTATTTTATGATCGCAAATGGTAAAGAATGTGATTAAAGGCTCTTTTCCTATTTCAAAAGTTTTCGTTTTCGAGGGTAATAGCTACGTATGTTGGAAAAATGAAGATATTAGACTATTTTATGATTGCACATGGTAAAGAAAGTGATTAAAGGCTCTTTTCCTATTTCAAAAGTTTTAGTTTTCGAGGGTAATAGCTACGTATGTTGAAAAAATGAAGATATTAGACTATTTTATGATTGCAAATGGTAAAGAATGTGATTAAAGGCTCTTTTCCTATGTCAAAAGTTTTAGTTTTCGAGGGTAATAGCTACGTATGTTGAAAAAATGAAGATATTAGACTATTTTATGATTGCAAATGGTAAAGAATGTGATTAAAGGCTCTTTTCCTATGTCAAAAGTTTTAGTTTTCGAGGGTAATAGCTACGTATGTTGAAAAAATGAAGATATTAGACTATTTTATGATTGCACATGGTAAAGAATGTGATTAAAGGCTCTTTTCCTATTTCAAAAGTTTTAGTTTTCGAGGGTAATAGCTACGTATGTTGAAAAAATGAAGATATTAGACTATTTTATGATTGCAAATGGTAAAGAATGTGATTAAAGGCTCTTTTCCTATGTCAAAAGTTTTAGTTTTCGAGGGTAATAGCTACGTATGTTGAAAAAATGAAGATATTAGACTATTTTATGATTGCACATGGTAAAGAATGTGATTAAAGGCTCTTTTCCTATTTCAAAAGTTTTAGTTTTCGAGGGTAATAGCTACGTATGTTGAAAAAATGAAGATATTAGACTATTTTATGATTGCAAATGGTAAAGAATGTGATTAAAGGCTCTTTTCCTATGTCAAAAGTTTTAGTTTTCGAGGGTAATAGCTACGTATGTTGAAAAAATGAAGATATTAGACTATTTTATGATTGCACATGGTAAAGAAAGTGCTTAAAGGCTCTTTTCCTATTTCAAAAGTTTTAGTTTTCGAGGGTAATAGCTACGTATGTTGAAAAAATGAAGATATTAGACTATTTTATGATTGCAAATGGTAAAGAATGTGATTAAAGGCTCTTTTCCTATGTCAAAAGTTTTAGTTTTCGAGGGTAATAGCTACGTATGTTGAAAAAATGAAGATATTAGACTATTTTATGATTGCAAATGGTAAAGAATGTGATTAAAGGCTCTTTTCCTATGTCAAAAGTTTTAGTTTTCGAGGGTAATAGCTACGTATGTTGAAAAAATGAAGATATTAGACTATTTTATGATTGCAAATGGTAAAGAATGTGATTAAAGGCTCTTTTCCTATGTCAAAAGTTTTAGTTTTCGAGGGTAATAGCTACGTATGTTGAAAAAATGAAGATATTAGACTATTTTATGATTGCAAATGGTAAAGAATGTGATTAAAGGCTCTTTTCCTATGTCAAAAGTTTTAGTTTTCGAGGGTAATAGCTACGTATGTTGAAAAAATGAAGATATTAGACTATTTTATGATTGCACATGGTAAAGAATGTGATTAAAGGCTCTTTTCCTATGTCAAAAGTTTTAGTTTTCGAGGGTAATAGCTACGTATGTTGAAAAAATGAAGATATTAGACTATTTTATGATTGCAAATGGTAAAGAATGTGATTAAAGGCTCTTTTCCTATGTCAAAAGTTTTAGTTTTCGAGGGTAATAGCTACGTATGTTGAAAAAATGAAGATATTAGACTATTTTATGATTGCACATGGTAAAGAAAGTGCTTAAAGGCTCTTTTCCTATTTCAAAAGTTTTAGTTTTCGAGGGTAATAGCTACGTATGTTGAAAAAATGAAGATATTAGACTATTTTATGATTGCAAATGGTAAAGAATGTGATTAAAGGCTCTTTTCCTATTTCAAAAGTTTTAGTTTTCGAGGGTAATAGCTACGTATGTTGAAAAAATGAAGATATTAGACTATTTTATGATTGCAAATGGTAAAGAATGTGATTAAAGGCTCTTTTCCTATTTCAAAAGTTTTAGTTTTCGAGGGTAATAGCTACGTATGTTGAAAAAATGAAGATATTAGACTATTTTATGATTGCAAATGGTAAAGAATGTGATTAAAGGCTCTTTTCCTATTCAAAAGTTTTAGTTTTCGAGGGTAATAGCTACGTATGTTGAAAAAATGAAGATATTAGACTATTTTATGATTGCAAATGGTAAAGAATGTGATTAAAGGCTCTTTTCCTATGTCAAAAGTTTTAGTTTTCGAGGGTAATAGCTACGTATGTTGAAAAAATGAAGATATTAGACTATTTTATAATTGCAAATGGTAAAGAATGTGATTAAAGGCTCTTTTCCTATGTCAAAAGTTTTAGTTTTCGAGGGTAATAGCTACGTATGTTGAAAAAATGAAGATATTAGACTATTTTATGATTGCACATGGTAAAGAATGTGATTAAAGGCTCTTTTCCTATTTCAAAAGTTTTAGTTTTCGAGGGTAATAGCTACGTATGTTGAAAAAATGAAGATATTAGACTATTTTATGATTGCAAATGGTAAAGAATGTGATTAAAGGCTCTTTTCCTATGTCAAAAGTTTTAGTTTTCGAGGGTAATAGCTACGTATGTTGAAAAAATGAAGATATTAGACTATTTTATGATTGCAAATGGTAAAGAATGTGATTAAAGGCTCTTTTCCTATGTCAAAAGTTTTAGTTTTCGAGGGTAATAGCTACGTATGTTGAAAAAATGAAGATATTAGACTATTTTATGATTGCAAATGGTAAAGAATGTGATTAAAGGCTCTTTTCCTATTTCAAAAGTTTTAGTTTTCGAGGGTAATAGCTACGTATGTTGAAAAAATGAAGATATTAGACTATTTTATGATTGCAAATGGTAAAGAATGTGATTAAAGGCTCTTTTCCTATGTCAAAAGTTTTAGTTTTCGAGGGTAATAGCTACGTATGTTGAAAAAATGAAGATATTAGACTATTTTATGATTGCAAATGGTAAAGAATGTGATTAAAGGCTCTTTTCCTATGTCAAAAGTTTTAGTTTTCGAGGGTAATAGCTACGTATGTTGAAAAAATGAAGATATTAGACTATTTTATGATTGCAAATGGTAAAGAATGTGATTAAAGGCTCTTTTCCTATGTCAAAAGTTTTAGTTTTCGAGGGTAATAGCTACGTATGTTGAAAAAATGAAGATATTAGACTATTTTATGATTGCAAATGGTAAAGAATGTGATTAAAGGCTCTTTTCCTATGTCAAAAGTTTTAGTTTTCGAGGGTAATAGCTACGTATGTTGAAAAAATGAAGATATTAGACTATTTTATGATTGCAAATGGTAAAGAATGTGATTAAAGGCTCTTTTCCTATGTCAAAAGTTTTAGTTTTCGAGGGTAATAGCTACGTATGTTGAAAAAATGAAGATATTAGACTATTTTATGATTGCAAATGGTAAAGAATGTGATTAAAGGCTCTTTTCCTATGTCAAAAGTTTTAGTTTTCGAGGGTAATAGCTACGTATGTTGAAAAAATGAAGATATTAGACTATTTTATGATTGCAAATGGTAAAGAATGTGATTAAAGGCTCTTTTCCTATTTCAAAAGTTTTAGTTTTCGAGGGTAATAGCTACGTATGTTGAAAAAATGAAGATATTAGACTATTTTATGATTGCAAATGGTAAAGAATGTGATTAAAGGCTCTTTTCCTATTTCAAAAGTTTTAGTTTTCGAGGGTAATAGCTACGTATGTTGAAAAAATGAAGATATTAGACTATTTTATGATTGCAAATGGTAAAGAATGTGATTAAAGGCTCTTTTCCTATGTCAAAAGTTTTAGTTTTCGAGGGTAATAGCTACGTATGTTGAAAAAATGAAGATATTAGACTATTTTATGATTGCACAATGGTAAAGAATGTGATTAAAGGCTCTTTTCCTATTTCAAAAGTTTTAGTTTTCGAGGGTAATAGCTACGTATGTTGAAAAAATGAAGATATTAGACTATTTTATGATTGCACAAATGGTAAAGAATGTGATTAAAGGCTCTTTTCCTATTCAAAAGTTTTAGTTTTCGAGGGTAATAGCTACGTATGTTGAAAAAATGAAGATATTAGACTATTTTATGATTGCAAATGGTAAAGAATGTGATTAAAGGCTCTTTTCCTATTTCAAAAGTTTTAGTTTTCGAGGGTAATAGCTACGTATGTTGAAAAAATGAAGATATTAGACTATTTTATGATTGCAAATGGTAAAGAATGTGATTAAAGGCTCTTTTCCTATGTCAAAAGTTTTAGTTTTCGAGGGTAATAGCTACGTATGTTGAAAAAATGAAGATATTAGACTATTTTATGATTGCAAATGGTAAAGAATGTGATTAAAGGCTCTTTTCCTATGTCAAAAGTTTTAGTTTTCGAGGGTAATAGCTACGTATGTTGAAAAAATGAAGATATTAGACTATTTTATGATTGCAAATGGTAAAGAATGTGATTAAAGGCTCTTTTCCTATGTCAAAAGTTTTAGTTTTCGAGGGTAATAGCTACGTATGTTGAAAAAATGAAGATATTAGACTATTTTATGATTGCACATGGTAAAGAATGTGATTAAAGGCTCTTTTCCTATTTCAAAAGTTTTAGTTTTCGAGGGTAATAGCTACGTATGTTGAAAAAATGAAGATATTAGACTATTTTATGATTGCAAATGGTAAAGAATGTGATTAAAGGCTCTTTTCCTATGTCAAAAGTTTTAGTTTTCGAGGGTAATAGCTACGTATGTTGAAAAAATGAAGATATTAGACTATTTTATGATTGCAAATGGTAAAGAATGTGATTAAAGGCTCTTTTCCTATGTCAAAAGTTTTAGTTTTCGAGGGTAATAGCTACGTATGTTGAAAAAATGAAGATATTAGACTATTTTATGATTGCAAATGGTAAAGAATGTGATTAAAGGCTCTTTTCCTATGTCAAAAGTTTTAGTTTTCGAGGGTAATAGCTACGTATGTTGAAAAAATGAAGATATTAGACTATTTTATGATTGCAAATGGTAAAGAATGTGATTAAAGGCTCTTTTCCTATTTCAAAAGTTTTAGTTTTCGAGGGTAATAGCTACGTATGTTGAAAAAATGAAGATATTAGACTATTTTATGATTGCACATGGTAAAGAATGTGATTAAAGGCTCTTTTCCTATGTCAAAAGTTTTAGTTTTCGAGGGTAATAGCTACGTATGTTGAAAAAATGAAGATATTAGACTATTTTATGATTGCAAATGGTAAAGAATGTGATTAAAGGCTCTTTTCCTATGTCAAAAGTTTTAGTTTTCGAGGGTAATAGCTACGTATGTTGAAAAAATGAAGATATTAGACTATTTTATGATTGCACATGGTAAAGAATGTGATTAAAGGCTCTTTTCCTATTTCAAAAGTTTTAGTTTTCGAGGGTAATAGCTACGTATGTTGAAAAAATGAAGATATTAGACTATTTTATGATTGCAAATGGTAAAGAATGTGATTAAAGGCTCTTTTCCTATGTCAAAAGTTTTAGTTTTCGAGGGTAATAGCTACGTATGTTGAAAAAATGAAGATATTAGACTATTTTATGATTGCAAATGGTAAAGAATGTGATTAAAGGCTCTTTTCCTATGTCAAAAGTTTTAGTTTTCGAGGGTAATAGCTACGTATGTTGAAAAAATGAAGATATTAGACTATTTTATGATTGCAAATGGTAAAGAAT
>NW_027064836.1:0-24304 GCF_032884065.1 Artemia franciscana
TTTTCGAGGGTAATAGCTACGTATGTTGAAAAAATTAAGATATTAGACTATTTTATGATTGCACATGGTAAAGAATGTGATTAAAGGCTCTTTTCCTATTTCAAAAGTTTTAGTTTTCGAGGGTAATAGCTACGTATGTTGAAAAAATGAAGATATTAGACTATTTTATGATTGCACATGGTAAAGAATGTGATTAAAGGCTCTTTTCCTATTTCAAAAGTTTTAGTTTTCGAGGCTATTAGCTACGTATGTTTAAAAAATGAAGATATTAGACTATTTTAGGATTGAAAATGGTAAAGAATGTGATTAAAGGCTCTTTTCCTATGTCAAAAGTTTTAGTTTTTGAGAGTAATAGCTACGTATGTTGAAAAAATGAAGATATTAGACTATTTTATGATTGCACATGGTAGAGACTGTGATTAAAGGCTCTTTTCCTATTTCAAAAGTTTTAGTTTTCGAGGGTAATAGCTAAGTATGTTGAAAAAATGAAGATATTAGACTATTTTATGATTGCAAATGGTAAAGAATGTGATTAAAGGCTCTTTTCCTATTTCAAAAGTTTTGGTTTTTGAGGGTAATTGCTAAGTATGTTGAAAAAATGAAGATATTAGACAATTTTATGATTGCACATGGTAAAGAATGTGATTAAAGGCTCTTTTCCTATGTCAAAAGTTTTAGTTTTCGAGGGTAATATCTACCTAGGTTGAAAAAATGAAGATATTAGACTATTTTATGATTGCAAATGGTAAAGAATGTGATTAAAGGCTCTTTTCCTATGTCAAAGTTTTAGTTTTCGAGGGTAATAGCTACGTATGTTGAAAAAATGAAGATATTAGACTATTTTATGATTGCAAATGGTAAAGAATGTGATTAAAGGCTCTTTTCCTATGTCAAAAGTTTTAGTTTTCGAGGGTAATAGCTACGTATGTTGAAAAAATGAAGATATTAGACTATTTTATGATTGCAAATGGTAAAGAATGTGATTAAAGGCTCTTTTCCTATGTCAAAAGTTTTAGTTTTCGAGGGTAATAGCTACGTATGTTGAAAAAATGAAGATATTAGACTATTATATGATTCCACATGGTAAAGAATGTGATTAAAGGCTCTTTTCCTATGTCAAAAGTTTTAGTTTTCGAGGGTAATAGCTACGTATGTTGGAAAAATGAAGATATTAAACTATTTTATGATTGCACATGGTAAAGAATGTGCTTAAAGGCTCTTTTCCTATGTCAAAAGTTTTAGTTTTCGAGGGTAATAGCTAGGTATGTTGAAAAAATGAAGATATTAGACTATTTTATGATTGCAAATGGTAAAGAATGTGATTAAAGGCTCTTTTCCTATTTCAAAAGTTTTAGTTTTCGAGGGTAATAGCTACGTATGTTGAAAAAATGAAGATATTAGACTATTTTATGATTGCAAATGGTAAAGAATGTGATTAAAGGCTCTTTTCCTATGTCAAAAGTTTTAGTTTTCGAGGGTAATAGCTATGTATGTTGAAAAAATGAAGATATTAGACATTTTATGATTGCAAATGGTAAAGAATGTGATTAAAGGCTCTTTTCCTATGTCAAAAGTTTTAGTTTTCGAGGGTAATAGCTACGTATGTTGAAAAAATGAAGATATTAGACTATTTTATGATTGCAATGGTAAAGAATGTGATTAAAGGCTCTTTTCCTATGTCAAAAGTTTTAGTTTTCGAGGGTAATAGCTACGTATGTTGAAAAAATGAAGATATTAGACTATTTTATGATTGCAATGGTAAAGAATGTGATTAAAGGCTCTTTTCTATGTCAAAAGTTTTAGTTTTCGAGGGTAATAGCTACGTATGTTGAAAAAATGAAGATATTAGACTATTTTATGATTGCACATGGTAAAGAATGTGATTAAAGGCTCTTTTCCTATTTCAAAAGTTTTAGTTTTCGAGGGTAATAGCTACGTATGTTGAAAAAATGAAGATATTAGACTATTTTATGATTGCAAATGGTAAAGAATGTGATTAAAGGCTCTTTTCCTATGTCAAAAGTTTTAGTTTTCGAGGGTAATAGCTACGTATGTTGAAAAAATGAAGATATTAGACTATTTTATGATTGCAAATGGTAAAGAATGTGATTAAAGGCTCTTTTCCTATGTCAAAAGTTTTAGTTTTCGAGGGTAATAGCTACGTATGTTGAAAAAATGAAGATATTAGACTATTTTATGATTGCAAATGGTAAAGAATGTGATTAAAGGCTCTTTTCCTATTTCAAAAGTTTTAGTTTTCGAGGGTAATAGCTACGTATGTTGAAAAAATGAAGATATTAGACTATTTTATGATTGCAAATGGTAAAGAATGTGATTAAAGGCTCTTTTCCTATGTCAAAAGTTTTAGTTTTCGAGGGTAATAGCTACGTATGTTGAAAAAATGAAGATATTAGACTATTTTATGATTGCAAATGGTAAAGAATGTGATTAAAGGCTCTTTTCCTATGTCAAAAGTTTTAGTTTTCGAGGGTAATAGCTACGTATGTTGAAAAAATGAAGATATTAGACTATTTTATGATTGCAAATGGTAAAGAATGTGATTAAAGGCTCTTTTCCTATGTCAAAAGTTTTAGTTTTCGAGGGTAATAGCTAGTATGTTGAAAAAATGAAGATATTAGACTATTTTATGATTGCACATGGTAAAGAATGTGATTAAAGGCTCTTTTCCTATTTCAAAAGTTTTAGTTTTCGAGGGTAATAGCTAAGTATGTTGAAAAAATGAAGATATTAGACTATTTTATGATTGCACATGGTAAAGAATGTGATTAAAGGCTCTTTTCCTATTTCAAAAGTTTTAGTTTTCGAGGGTAATAGCTAGTATGTTGAAAAAATGAAGATATTAGACTATTTTATGATTGCAAATGGTAAAGAATGTGATTAAAGGCTCTTTTCCTATTTCAAAAGTTTTAGTTTTCGAGGGTAATAGCTACGTATGTTGAAAAAATGAAGATATTAGACTATTTTATATTGCAAATGGTAAAGAATGTGATTAAAGGCTCTTTTCCTATGTCAAAAGTTTTAGTTTTCGAGGGTAATAGCTACGTATGTTGAAAAAATGAAGATATTAGACTATTTTATGATTGCACATGGTAAAGAATGTGATTAAAGGCTCTTTTCCTATGTCGAAAGTTTTAGTTTTCGAGGGTAATAAATACGTATGTTGAAAAAATGAAGATAGACTATTTTATGATTGCAATTGGTAAAGAATTTGATTAAAGGCTCTTTTTCTATGTCAAAAGTTTTAGTTTTCGAGGGTAATAGCTACGTATGTTGAAAAAATTAAGATATTAGACTATTTTATGATTGCACATGGTAAAGAATGTGATTAAAGGCTCTTTTCCTATTTCAAAAGTTTTAGTTTTCGAGGGTAATAGCTACGTATGTTGAAAAAATGAAGATATTAGACTATTTTATGATTGCACATGGTAAAGAATGTGATTAAAGGCTCTTTTCCTATGTCAAAAGTTTTAGTTTTCGAGGGTAATAGCTACGTATGTTGAAAAAATGAAGATATTAGACTATTTTATGATTGCAAATGGTAAAGAATGTGATTAAAGGCTCTTTTCCTATGTCAAAAGTTTTAGTTTTGAGAGTAATAGCTACGTATGTTGAAAAAATGAAGATATTAGACTATTTTATGATTGCACATGGTAGAGACTGTGATTAAAGGCTCTTTTCCTATTTCAAAAGTTTTAGTTTTCGAGGGTAATAGCTAAGTATGTTGAAAAAATGAAGATATTAGACTATTTTATGATTGCAAATGGTAAAGAATGTGATTAAAGGCTCTTTTCCTATTTCAAAAGTTTTGGTTTTTGAGGGTAATTGCTAAGTATGTTGAAAAAATGAAGATATTAGACAATTTTATGATTGCACATGGTAAAGAATGTGATTAAAGGCTCTTTTCCTATGTCAAAAGTTTTAGTTTTCGAGGGTAATATCTACCTAGGTTGAAAAAATGAAGATATTAGACTATTTTATGATTGCAAATGGTAAAGAATGTGATTAAAGGCTCTTTTCCTATGTCAAAGTTTTAGTTTTCGAGGGTAATAGCTACGTATGTTGAAAAAATGAAGATATTAGACTATTTTATGATTGCAAATGGTAAAGAATGTGATTAAAGGCTCTTTTCCTATGTCAGAAGTTTTAGTTTTCGAGGATAATAGCTACGTATGTTGAAAAAATGAAGATATTAGACTATTTTATGATTGCAAATGGTAAAGAATGTGATTAAAGGCTCTTTTCCTATGTCAAAAGTTTTAGTTTTCGAGGGTAATAGCTACGTATGTTGAAAAAATGAAGATATTAGACTATTATATGATTCCACATGGTAAAGAATGTGATTAAAGGCTCTTTTCCTATGTCAAAAGTTTTAGTTTTCGAGGGTAATAGCTACGTATGTTGGAAAAATGAAGATATTAGACTATTTTATGATTGCACATGGTAAAGAATGTGCTTAAAGGCTCTTTTCCTATGTCAAAAGTTTTAGTTTTCGAGGGTAATAGCTAGGTATGTTGAAAAAATGAAGATGTTAGACTATTTTATGATTGCAAATGGTAAAGAATGTGATTAAAGGCTCTTTTTATATGTCAAAAGTTTTAGTATTCGAGGGTAATAGCTACGTATGTTGAAAAAATGAAGATATTAGACCATTTTATGATTGCAAATGGTAAAGAATGTGATTAAAGGCTCTTTTCCTATGTCAAAAGTTTTAGTTTTCGAGGGTAATAGCTATGTATGTTGAAAAAATGAAGATATTAGACAATTTTATGATTGCAAATGGTAAAGAATGTGATTAAAGGCTCTTTTCCTATGTCAAAAGTTTTAGTTTTCGAGGGTAATAGCTACTTATGTTGAAAAAATGAAGATATTAGACTATTATATGATTGCACATAGTAAAGAATGTGATTAAAGGCTCTTTTCCTATGTCAAAAGTTTTAGTTTTCGAGGGTAATAGCTACGTATGTTGGAAAAATGAAGATATTAGACTATTTTATGATTGCACATGGTAAAGAATGTGCTTAAAGGCTCTTTTCCTATATCAAAAGTTTTAGTTTTCGAGGGTAATATCTACCTGGGTTGAAAAAATGAAAATATTAGACTATTTTATGATTGCAAATGGTAAAGAATGTGATTAAAGGCTCTTTTCCTATGTCAAAGTTTTAGTTTTCGAGGGTAATAGCTACGTATGTTGAAAAAATGAAGATATTAGACTATTTTATGATTGCAAATGGTAAAGAATGTGATTAAAGGCTCTTTTTATATGTCAAAAGTTTGAGTATTCGAGGGTAATAGCTACGTATGTTGAAAAAATGAAGATATTAGACCATTTTATGATTGCAAATGGTAAAGAATGTGATTAAAGGCTCTTTTCCTATATCAAAAGTTTTAGTTTTCGAGGGTAATATCTACCTGGGTTGAAAAAATGAAAATATTAGACTATTTTATGATTGCAAATGGTAAAGAATGTGATTAAAGGCTCTTTTCCTATGTCAAAGTTTTAGTTTTCGAGGGTAATAGCTACGTATGTTGAAAAAATGAAGATATTAGACTATTTTATGATTGCAAATGGTAAAGAATGTGATTAAAGGCTCTTTTCCTATGTCAGAAGTTTTAGTTTTCGAGGATAATAGCTACGTATGTTGAAAAAATGAAGATATTAGACTATTTTATGATTGCAAATGGTAAAGAATGTGATTAAAGGCTCTTTTCCTATGTCAAAAGTTTTAGTTTTCGAGGGTAATAGCTACGTATGTTGAAAAAATGAAGATATTAGACTATTATATGATTGCACATGGTAAAGAATGTGATTAAAGGCTCTTTTCCTATGTCAAAAGTTTTAGTTTTCGAGGGTAATAGCTACGTATGTTGGAAAAATGAAGATATTAGACTATTTTATGATTGCACATGGTAAAGAATGTGCTTAAAGGCTCTTTTCCTATGTCAAAAGTTTTAGTTTTCGAGGGTAATAGCTAGGTATGTTGAAAAAATGAAGATGTTAGACTATTTTATGATTACAAATGGTAAAGAATGTGATTAAAGGCTCTTTTCCTATTTCAAAAGTTTTAGTTTTCGAGGGTAATAGCTAGGTATGTTGAAAAAATGAAGATATTAGACTATTTTATGATTGCACATGGTAAAGAATGTGATTAAAGGCTCTTTTCCTATTTCAAAAGTTTTAGTTTTTGAGGGTAATAGCTAGGTCTGTTGAAAAAATGCAGATAATAGACTATTATATGATTGCAAATGGTAAAGAATGTGATTAAAGGCTCTTTTCCTATTTCAAAAGTTTTAGTTTTCGAGGGTAATAGCTACGTATGTTGAAAAAATGAAGATATTAGACTATTTTATAATTGCAAATGGTAAAGAATGTGATTAAAGGCTCTTTTCCTATGTCAAAAGTTTTAGTTTTCGAGGGTAATAGCTACGTATGTTGAAAAAATGAAGATATTAGACTATTTTATGATTGCACATGGTAAAGAATGTGATTAAAGGCTCTTTTCCTATGTGAAAAGTTTTAGTTTTCGAGGGTAATAAATACGTATGTTGAAAAAATGAAGATATTAGACTATTTTATGATTGCAAATGGTAAAGAATATGATTAAAGGCTCTTTTCCTATGTCAAAAGTTTTAGTTTTTGAGGGTAATAGCTACGTATGTTGAAAAAATGAAGATATTAGACTATTTTATGATTGCAATTGGTAAAGAATTTGATTAAAGGCTCTTTTTCTATGTCAAAAGTTTTAGTTTTCGAGGGTAATAGCTACGTATGTTGAAAAAATGAAGATATTAGACTATTTTATGATTGCACATGGTAAAGAATGTGATTAAAGGCTCTTTTCCTATTTCAAAAGTTTTAGTTTTCGAGGGTAATAGCTACGTATGTTGAAAAAATGAAGATATTAGACTATTTTATGATTGCACATGGTAAAGAATGTGATTAAAGGCTCTTTTCCTATTTCAAAAGTTTTAGTTTTCGAGGGTATTAGCTACGTATGTTTAAAAAATGAAGATATTAGACTATTTTAGCATTGAAAATGGTAAAGAATGTGATTAAAGGCTCTTTTCCTATGTCAAAAGTTTTAGTTTTTGAGAGTAATAGCTACGTATGTTGAAAAAATGAAGATATTAGACTATTTTATGATTGCACATGGTAAAGAATGTGATTAAAGGCTCTTTTTCTATTTCAAAAGTTTTGGTTTTAGAGGGTAATTGCTAAGTATGTTGAAAAAATGAAGATATTAGACAATTTTATGATTGCACATGGTAAAGAATGTGATTAAAGGCTCTTTTCCTATGTCAAAAGTTTTAGTTTTCGAGGGTAATATCTACCTAGGTTGAAAAAATGAAGATATTAGACTATTTTATGATTGCAAATGGTAAAGAATGTGATTAAAGGCTCTTTTCCTATGTCAAAAGTTTTAGTTTTCGAGGGTAATAGCTACGTATGTTGAAAAAATTAAGATATTAGACTATTTTATGATTGCAAATTGTAAAGAATGTGATTAAAGGCTCTTTTCCTATGTCAAAAGTTTTAGTTTTCGATGGTAATAGCTACGTATGTTGAAAAAATGAAGATATTAGACTATTTTATGATTGCAAATGGTAAAGAATGTGATTAAAGGCTCTTTTCCTATGTCAAAGTTCCAGTTTTCGAGGGTAATAGCTATGTATGTTGAAAATATGAAGATATTAGACTATTTTATGATTGCACATGGTAAAGAATGTGATTAAAGGCTCTTTTCCTATTTCAAAAGTTTTAGTTTTCGAGGGTAATAGCTAGGTATGTTGAAAAAATGAAGATATTAGCCTTTTTTATGATTGCACATGGTAAAGAATGTGATTAAAGGCTCTTTCCTATTTCAAAAGTTTTAGTTTTCGAGGGTAATTGCTAGGTTTGTTGAAAAAATGAAGATAATAGACTATTATATGATTGCAAATGGTAAAGAATGTGATTAAAGGCTCTTTTCCTATTTCAAAAGTTTTAGTTTTCGAGGGTAATAGCTAGATCTGTTGAAAAAATGAAGATATTAGACTATTTTATGATTGCACATACTAAAGAATGTGATTAAAGGCTCTTTTCCTATTTCAAAAGTTTTAGTTTTCGAGGGTAATAGCTACATATGTTGAAAAAACGAAGATATTAGACAATTTTATGATTGCAAATGGTAAAGAATGTGATTAAAGGCTCTTTTCCTATGTCAAAAGTTTTAGTTTTCGAGGGTAATAGCTACGTATATTGGAAAAATGAAGATATTAGACTATTTTATGATTGCAAATGGTAAAGAATGTGATTAAAGGCTCTTTTCCTATGTCAAAAGTTTTAGTTTTCGAGGTAATAGCTACATATGTTGAAAAAATAAAGATATTAGACTATTTTATGATTGCACATGGTAAAGAATGTGATTAAAGGCCCTTTTCCTATTTCAAAAGTTTTAGTTTTCGAGGGTAATAGCTACGTATGTTGAAAAAATGAAGATATTAGACTATTTTATGATTGCACATGGTAAAGAATGTGATTAAAGGCTCTTTTCCTATGTCAAAAGTTTTAGTTTTCGAGGGTAATAGCTACGTATGTTGAAAAAATGAAGATATTAGACTATTTTATGATTGCAAATTGTAAAGAATGTGATTAAAGGCTCTTTTCCTATGTCAAAAGTTTTAGTTTTCGATGGTAATAGCTACGTATGTTGAAAAAATGAAGATATTAGACTATTTTATGATTGCAAATGGTAAAGAATGTGATTAAAAGCTCTTTTCCTATGTCAAAAGTTCCAGTTTTCGAGGGTAATAGCTATGTATGTTGAAAAAATGAAGATATTAGACTATTTTATGATTGCACATGGTAAAGAATGTGATTAAAGGCTCTTTTCCTATTTCAAAAGTTTTAGTTTTCGAGGGTAATAGCTAGGTATGTTGAAAAAATGAAGATATTAGCCTTTTTTATGATTGCACATGGTAAAGAATGTGATTAAAGGCTCTTTCCTATTTCAAAAGTTTTAGTTTTCGAGGGTAATTGCTAGGTTTGTTGAAAAAATGAAGATAATAGACTATTATATGATTGCAAATGGTAAAGAATGTGATTAAAGGCTATTTTCCTATTTCAAAAGTTTTACTTTTCGAGGGTAATAGCTATATCTGTTGAAAAAATGAAGATATTAGACTATTTTATGATTGCACATACTAAAGAATGTGATTAAAGGCTCTTTTCCTATTTCAAAAGTTTTAGTTTTCGAGGGTAATAGCTACATATGTTGAAAAAATGAAGATATTAGACAATTTTATGATTGCAAATGGTAAAGAATGTGATTAAAGGCTCTTTTCGTATGTCAAAAGTTTTAGTTTTCGAGGGTAATAGCTACGTATGTTGAAAAACTGAAGAAATTAGACTATTATATGATTGCAAATGGTAACGAATGTGATTAAAGGCTCTTTTCCTATTTCAAAAGTTTTAGTTTTCGAGGGTAATAGCTATGTCTGTGGAAAAAATGAAGATATTAGACTTTTTGTGATTGAACATGGTAAAGAATGTGATTAAAGGCTCTTATCCTATTTCAAAAGTTTTAGTTTTCGGGGGTAAGAGCTACGTATGTTGAAAAAATGAAGATATTAGACTATTTTATGATTGCACATACTAAAGAATGTGATTAAAGGCTCTTTTCCTATTTCAAAAGTTTTAGTTTTTTAGGGTAATTGCTACGTATGTTGAAAAAATGAAGATATTAGACTATTTTATGATTGCGCATGGTAAAGAATGTGATTAAAGGCTCTTTTCCTATTTCAAAATTTTAGTTTTCGAGGGTAATAGCTACGTATGTTGAAAAAATGAAGATATTAGACTATTTTATGATTGCAAATGGTAAAGAATGTGATTAAAGGCTCTTTTCCTATTTCAAAATTTTTAGTTTTCGAGGGTAATAGCTACGTTTGATGAAAAAATGAAGATATTAGACTATTTTATGATTGCAAATGGTAAAGAATGTGATTAAAGGCTCTTTTCCTATTTCAAAAGTTTTAGTTTTCGAGGGTAATAGCTAGGTATGTTGAAAAAATGAAGATATTAGACTATTTTATGATTGCACATGGTAAAGAATGTGATTAAAGGCTCTTTTCCTATTTCAAAAGTTTTAGTTTTCGAGGGTAATAGCTAGGTCTGTTGAAAAAATGAAGATAATAGACTAGTATATGATTGCAAATGGTAAAGAATGTGATTAAAGGCTCTTTTCCTATTTCAAAAGTTTTAGTTTTCGAGGGTAATAGCTATATCTGTTGAAAAAATGAAGATATTAGACTATTTTATGATTGCACATGCTAAAGAATGTGATTAAAGGCTCTTTTCCTATGTCAAAAGTTTTAGTTATCGAGGGTAATAAATACGTATGTTGAAAAAATTAAGATATTAGACTATTTTATGATTGCAATTGGTAAAGAATGTGATTAAAGGCTCTTTTCCTATGTCAAAAGTTTTAGTTTTCGAGGGTAATAGCTACGTATGTTGAAAAAATGAAGATATTAGACTATTTTATGATTGCAAATGGTAAAGAATGTGATTAAAGGCTCTTTTCCTATGTCAAAAGTTTTAGTTTTCGAGGGTAATAGCTACGTATGTTGAAAAAATGAAGATATTAGACTATTTTATGATTGCAAATGGTAAAGAATGTGATTAAAGGCTCTTTTCCTATTTCAAAAGTTTTAGTTTTCGAGGGTAAGAGCTACGTATGTTGAAAAAATGAAGATATTAGACTATTTTATGATTGCACATGGTAAAGAATGTGATTAAAGGCTCTTTTCCTATTTCAAAAGTTTTAGTTTTCGAGGGTAATAGCTACGTATGTTGAAAAAATGAAGATATTAGACTATTTTATGATTGCAATGGTAAAGAATGTGATTAAAGGCTCTTTTCCTATTTCAAAAGTTTTAGTTTTCGAGGGTAATAGCTACGTATGTTGAAAAAATGAAGATATTAGACTATTTTATGATTGCACATGGTAAAGAATGTGATTAAAGGCTCTTTTCCTATTTCAAAAGTTTTAGTTTTCGAGGGTAATAGCTACGCATGTTGAAAAAATGAAGATATTAGACTATTTTATGATTGCAAATGGTAAAGAATGTGATTAAAGGCTCTTTTCCTATTTCAAAAGTTTTAGTTTTCGAGGGTAATAGCTACGTATGTTGAAAAAATGAAGATATTAGACTATTTTATGATTGCAAATGGTAAAGAATGTGATTAAAGGCTCTTTTCCTATTTCAAAAGTTTTAGTTTTCGAGGGTAATAGCTACGTATGTTGAAAAAATGAAGATATTAGACTATTTTATGATTGCACATGGTAAAGAATGTGATTAAAGGCTCTTTTCCTATTTCAAAAGTTTTAGTTTTCGAGGGTAATAGCTACGTATGTTGAAAAAATGAAGATATTAGACTATTTTATGATTGCAAATGGTAAAGAATGTGATTAAAGGCTCTTTTCCTATTTCAAAAGTTTTAGTTTTCGAGGGTAATAGCTACATTTGTTGAAAAAATGAAGATATTAGACTATTTTATGATTGCAAATGGTAAAGAATGTGATTAAAGGCTCTTTTCCTATTTCAAAAGTTTTAGTTTTCGAGGGTAATAGCTACGTATGTTGAAAAAATGAAGATATTAGACTATTTTATGATTGCAAATGGTAAAGAATGTGATTAAAGGCTCTTTTCCTATGTCAAAAGTTTTAGTTTTCGAGGGTAATAAATACGTATGTTGAAAAAATGAAGATATTAGACAATTTTATGATTGCGCATGGTAAAGAATGTGATTAAAGGCTCTTTTCCTATGTCAAAAGTTTTAGTTTTCGAGGGTAATAGCTACGTATGTTGAAAAAATGAAGATATTAGACTATTTTATGATTGCAAATGGTAAAGAATGTGATTAAAGGCTCTTTTCCTATTTCAAAAGTTTTAGTTTTCGAGGGTAATAGCTACGTATGTTGAAAAAATGAAGATATTAGACTATTTTATGATTGCAAATGGTAAAGAATGTGATTAAAGGCTCTTTTCCTATGTCAAAAGTTTTAGTTTTCGAGGGTAATAGCTACGTATGTTGAAAAAATGAAGATATTAGACTATTTTATGATTGCACATGGTAAAGAATGTGATTAAAGGCTCTTTTCCTATGTCAAAAGTTTTAGTTTTCGAGGGTAATAGCTACGTATGTTGAAAAAATGAAGATATTAGACTATTTTATGATTGCAAATGGTAAAGAATGTGATTAAAGGCTCTTTTCCTATGTCAAAAGTTTTAGTTTTCGAGGGTAATAGCTACGTATGTTGAAAAAATGAAGATATTAGACTATTTTATGATTGCACTGGTAAAGAATGTGATTAAAGGCTCTTTTCCTATGTCAAAAGTTTTAGTTTTCGAGGGTAATAGCTACGTATGTTGAAAAAATGAAGATATTAGACTATTTTATGATTGCACATGGTAAAGAATGTGATTAAAGGCTCTTTTCCTATTTCAAAAGTTTTAGTTTTCGAGGGTAATAGCTACGTATGTTGAAAAAATGAAGATATTAGACTATTTTATGATTGCAAATGGTAAAGAATGTGATTAAAGGCTCTTTTCCTATTTCAAAAGTTTTAGTTTTCGAGGGTAATAGCTACGTATGTTGAAAAAATGAAGATATTAGACTATTTTATGATTGCAAATGGTAAAGAATGTGATTAAAGGCTCTTTTCCTATTTCAAAAGTTTTAGTTTTCGAGGGTAATAGCTATGTATGTTGAAAAAATGAAGATATTAGACTATTTTATGATTGCACATGGTAAAGAATGTGATTAAAGGCTCTTTTCCTATGTCAAAAGTTTTAGTTTTCGAGGGTAATAGCTACGTATGTTGAAAAAATGAAGATATTAGACTATTTTATGATTGCAAATGGTAAAGAATGTGATTAAAGGCTCTTTTCCTATTTCAAAAGTTTTAGTTTTCGAGGGTAATAGCTACGTATGTTGAAAAAATGAAGATATTAGACTATTTTATGATTGCAAATGGTAAAGAATGTGATTAAAGGCTCTTTTCCTATTTCAAAAGTTTTAGTTTTCGAGGGTAATAGCTACGTATGTTGAAAAAATGAAGATATTAGACTATTTTATGATTGCAAATGGTAAAGAATGTGATTAAAGGCTCTTTTCCTATTTCAAAAGTTTTAGTTTTCGAGGGTAATAGCTACGTATGTTGAAAAAATGAAGATATTAGACTATTTTATGATTGCACATGGTAAAGAATGTGATTAAAGGCTCTTTTCCTATTTCAAAAGTTTTAGTTTTCGAGGGTAATAGCTATGTATGTTGAAAAAAATGAAGATATTAGACTATTTTATGATTGCAAATGGTAAAGAATGTGATTAAAGGCTCTTTTCCTATTTCAAAAGTTTTAGTTTTCGAGGGTAATAGCTACGTTTGTTGAAAAAATGAAGATATTAGACTATTTTATGATTGCAAATGGTAAAGAATGTGATTAAAGGCTCTTTTCCTATTTCAAAAGTTTTAGTTTTCGAGGGTAATAGCTACGTATGTTGAAAAAATGAAGATATTAGACTATTTTATGATTGCACATGGTAAAGAATGTGATTAAAGGCTGTTTTCCTATGTCAAAAGTTTTAGTTTTCGAGGGTAATAAATACGTATGTTGAAAAAATTAAGATATTAGACAATTTTATGATTGCACATGGTAAAGAATGTGATTAAAGGCTCTTTTCCTATGTCAGAAGTTTTAGTTTTCGAGGGTAATAGCTACGTATGTTGAAAAAATGAAGATATTAGACTATTTTATGATTGCAAATGGTAAAGAATGTGATTAAAGGCTCTTTTCCTATGTCAAAAGTTTTAGTTTTCGAGGGTAGTAGCTACGTATGTTGAAGAAATGAAGATATTAGACTATTTTATAATTCCAAATGGTAAAGAATGTGATTAAAGGCTCTTTTCCTATGTCAAAAGTTTTAGTTTTCGAGGGTAATAAATACGTATGTTGAAAAAATGAAGATATTAGACTATTTTATGATTGCAAATGGTAAAGAATGTGATTAAAGGCTCTTTTCCTATGTCAAAAGTTTTAGTTTTCGAGGGTAATAGCTACGTATGTTGAAAAAATTAAGATATTAGACTATTTTATGATTGCACATGGTAAAGAATGTGATTAAAGGCTCTTTTCCTATTTCGAAAGTTTTAGTTTTCGAGGGTAATAGCTAAGTATGTTGAAAAAATGAAGATATTAGACTATTTTATGATTGCACTTGGTAAAGAATGTGATTAAAGGCTCTTTTCCTATGTCAAAAGTTTTAGTTTTCGAGGGTAATAGCTACGTATGTTGAAAAAATTAAGATATTAGACTATTTTATGATTGCACATGGTAAAGAATGTGATTAAAGGCTCTTTTCCTATTTCAAAAGTTTTAGTTTTCGAGGGTAATAGCTACGTATGTTGAAAAAATGAAGATATTAGACTATTTTATGAGCGGAAATGGTAAAGAATGTGATTAAAGGCTCTTTTCCTATTTCAAAAGTTTTAGTTTTCGAGGGTAATAGCTACGTATGTTGAAAAAATGAAGATATTAGACTATTTTATGAGCGGAAATGGTAAAGAATGTGATTAAAGGCTCTTTTCCTATTTCAAAAGTTTTAGTTTTCGAGGGTAATAGCTACGTATGTTGAAAAAATGAAGATATTAGACTATTTTATGATTGCAAATGGTAAAGAATGTGATTAAAGACTCTTTTCCTATTTCAAAAGTTTTGATTTTTGAGGGTAATTGCTATGTATGTTGACAAAATGAAGATATTAGACAATTTTATGATTGCACATGGTAAAGAATGTGATTAAAGGCTCTTTTCCTATGTCAAAAGTTTTAGTTTTCGAGGGTAATATCTACCTAGGTTGAAAAAATGAAGATATTAGACTATTTTATGATTGCAAATGGTAAAGAATGTGATTAAAGGCTCTTTTCCTATGTCAAAGTTTTAGTTTTCGAGGGTAATAACTACGTATGTTGAAAAAATGAAGATATTAGACTATTTTATTATTGCAAATGGTAAAGAATGTGATTAAAGGCTCTTTTCCTATGTCACAAGTTTTAGTTTTCGAGGGTAATAGCTACGTATGTTGAAAAAATGAAGATATTAGACTATGAATGATTGCAAATGGTAAAGAATGTGATTAAAGGCTCTTTTCCTATGTCAAAAGTTTGAGTTTTTGAGGGTAATAGCTACGTATGTTGAAAAAATGAAGATATTAGACTATTTTATGATTGCAAATGGTAAAGAATGTGATTAAAGGCTCTTTTCCTATGTCAAAAGTTTTAGTATTCGAGGGTAATAGCTACGTATGTTGAAAAAATGAAGATATTAGACCATTTTATGATTGCAAATGGTAAAGAATGTGATTAAAGGCTCTTTTCCTATGTCAAAAGTTTTAGTTTTCGAGGGTAATAGCTACGTATGTTGAAAAAATAAAGATATTAGACTATTTTATGATTGCAAATGGTAAAGAATGTGATTAAAGGCTCTTTTCCTATGTCAAAAGTTTTAGTTTTCGAGGGTAATAGCTACATATGTAAAAAAAATGAAGATATTAGACTATTTTATGAGCGGAAATGGTAAAGAATGTGATTAAAGGCTCTTTTCCTATGTCAAAAGTTTTAGTTTTCGAGGGTAATAGCTACGTATGTTGAAAAAATGAAGATATTAGACTATTTTATGATTGCAAATGGTAAAGAATGTGATTAAAGGCTCTTTTCCTATTTCAAAAGTTTTAGTTTTCGAGGGTAATAGCTACGTATGTTGAAAAAATGAAGATATTAGACTATTTTATGATTGCAAATGGTAAAGAATGTGATTAAAGACTCTTTTCCTATTTCAAAAGTTTTGATTTTTGAGGGTAATTGCTAAGTATGTTGAAAAAATGAAGATATTAGACAAATTTATGATTGCACATGGTAAAGAATGTGATTAAAGGCTCTTTTCCTATGTCAAAAGTTTTAGTTTTCGAGGGTAATATCTACCTAGGTTGAAAAAATGAAGATATTAGACTATTTTATGATTGCAAATGGTAAAGAATGTGATTAAAGGCTCTTTTCCTATGTCAAAGTTTTAGTTTTCGAGGGTAATAACTACGTATGTTGAAAAAATGAAGATATTAGACTATTTTATTATTGCAAATGGTAAAGAATGTGATTAAAGGCTTTTTTCCTATGTCACAAGTTTTAGTTTTCGAGGGTAATAGCTACGTATGTTGAAAAAATGAAGATATTAGACTATGAATGATTGCAAATGGTAAAGAATGTGATTAAAGGCTCTTTTCCTATGTCAAAAGTTTGAGTTTTTGAGGGTAATAGCTACGTATGTTGAAAAAATGAAGATATTAGACTATTTTATGATTGCAAATGGTAAAGAATGTGATTAAAGGCTCTTTTCCTATGTCAAAAGTTTTAGTATTCGAGGGTAATAGCTACGTATGTTGAAAAAATGAAGATATTAGACCATTTTATGATTGCAAATGGTAAAGAATGTGATTAAAGGCTCTTTTCCTATGTCAAAAGTTTTAGTTTTCGAGGGTAATAGCTACGTATGTTGAAAAAATAAAGATATTAGACTATTTTATGATTGCAAATGGTAAAGAATGTGATTAAAGGCTCTTTTCCTATGTCAAAAGTTTTAGTTTTCGAGGGTAATAGCTACATATGTAAAAAAAAATGAAGATATTAGACTATTTTATGAGCGGAAATGGTAAAGAATGTGATTAAAGGCTCTTTACCTATGTCAAAAGTTTTAGTTTTCGAGGGTAATAGCTACGTATGTTGAAAAAATGAAGATATTAGACTATTTTATGATTGCAAATGGTAAAGAATGTGATTAAAGGCTCTTTTCCTATTTCAAAAGTTTTAGTTTTCGAGGGTAATAGCTACGTATTTTGAAAAAATGAAGATATTAGACTATTTTATGATTGCAAATGGTAAAGAATGTGATTAAAGACTCTTTTCCTATTTCAAAAGTTTTGATTTTTGAGGGTAATTGCTAAGTATGTTGAAAAAATGAAGATATTAGACAAATTTATGATTGCACATGGTAAAGAATGTGATTAAAGGCTCTTTTCCTATGTCAAAAGTTTTAGTTTTCGAGGGTAATATCTACCTAGGTTGAAAAAATGAAGATATTAGACTATTTTATGATTGCAAATGGTAAAGAATGTGATTAAATGCTCTTTTCCTATGTCACAAGTTTTAGTTTTCGAGGATAATAGCTACGTATGTTGAAAAAATGAAGATATTAGACTATTTATGATTGCAAATGGTAAAGAATGTGATTAAAGGCTCTTTTCCTATGTCAAAAGTTTGAGTTTTCGAGGGTAATAGCTACGTATGTTAAAAAAATGAAGATATTAGACCATTTTATGATTGCAAATGGTAAAGAATGTGATTAAAGGCTCTTTTCCTATGTCAAAAGTTTTAGTTTTCGAGGGTAATAGATACGTATGTTGGAAAAATGAAGATATTAGACTATTTTATGATTGCGCATGGTAAAGAATGTGCTTAAAGGGTCTTTTCCTATGTCAAAAGTTTTAGTTTTCGAGGGTAATAGCTACGTATGTTGAAAAAATGAAGATATTAGACTATTTTATGATTGCAAATGGTAAAGAATGTGATTAAAGGCTCTTCTCCTATGTCAAAAGTTTTAGTTTTCGAGGGTAATAGCTACATATGTTGAAAAAATGAAGATATTAGACTATTTTATGATTGCAAATGGTAAAGAATGTGATTAAAGGCTCTTTTCCTATGTCAAAAGTTTTAGTTTTCGAGGGTAATAGCTACGTATGTTGAAAAAATGAAGATATTAGACTATTTTATGATTGCACATGGTAAAGAATCTGATTAAAGGCCCTTTTCCTATTTCAAAAGTTTTAGTTTTCGAGGGTAATAGCTACGTATGTTGAAAAAATGAAGATATTAGACCATTTTATGATTGCAAATGGTAAAGAATGTGATTAAAGGCTCTTTTCCTATGTCAAAAGTTTTATTTTTCGAGGGTAATAGCTACGTATGTTGGAAAAATGAAGATATTAGACTATTTTATGATTGCACATGGTAAAGAATGTGCTTAAAGGGTCTTTTCTATGTCAAAAGTTTTAGTTTTCGAGGGTAATAGCTACGTATGTTGAAAAAATGAAGATATTAGACTATTTTATGATTGCAAATGGTAAAGAATGTGATTAAAGGCTCTTTTCCTATGTCAAAAGTTTTAGTTTTCGAGGGTAGTAGCTACGTATGTTGAAAAAATGAAGATATTAGACTATTTTATAGTTGCAAATGGTAAAGAATGTGATTAAAGGCTCTTTTCCTATGTCAAAAGTTTTAGTTTTCGAGGGTAATACCTACGTATGTTGAAAAAATGAAGATATTAGACTATTTTATGATTGCACATGGTAAAGAATGTGATTAAAGGCTCTTTTCCTATGTCAAAAGTTTTAGTTTTCGAGGGTAATAAATACGTATGTTGAAAAAATGAAGATATTAGACTATTTTATGATTGCAAATGGTAAAGAATGTGATTAAAGGCTCTTTTCCTATGTCAAAAGTTTTAGTTTTCGAGGGTAATAGCTACGTATGTTGAAAAAATTAAGATATTAGACTATTTTATGATTGCACATGGTAAAGAATGTGATTAAAGGCTCTTTTCCTATTTCAAAAGTTTTAGTTTTCGAGGGTAATAGCTACGTATGTTGAAAAAATGAAGATATTAGACTATTTTATGATTGCAAATGGTAAAGAATGTGATTAAAGGCTCTTTTCCTATTTCAAAAGTTTTAGTTTTCGGGGGTAAGAGATACGTATGCTGAAAAAATGAAGATATTAGACTATTTTATGATTGCATATGGTAAAGAATGTGATTAAAGGCTCTTTTCCTATTTCAAAAGTTTTAGTTTTCGAGGGTAATAGCTACGTATGTTGAAAAAATGAAGATATTAGACTATTTTATGATTGCACATGGTAAAGAATGTGATTAAAGGCTCTTTTCCTATTTCAAAAGTTTTAGTTTTCGAGGGTAATAGCTACGCATGTTGAAAAAATGAAGATATTAGACTATTTTATGATTGCAAATGGTAAAGAATGTGATTAAAGGCTCTTTTCCCATTTCAAAAGTTTTAGTTTTCGAGGGTAATAGCTACGTTTGTTGAAAAAATGAAGATATTAGACTATTTTATGATTGCAAATGGTAAAGAATGTGATTAAAGGCTCTTTTCCTATTTCAAAAGTTTTAGTTTTTGAGGGTAATAGCTACGTATGTTGAAAAAATGAAGATATTAGACTATTTTATGATTGCACATGGTAAAGAATGTGATTAAAGGCTCTTTTCCTATTTCAAAAGTTTTAGTTTTCGAGGGTAATAGCTATGTATGTTGAAAAAATGAAGATATTAGACTATTTTATGATTGCAAATGGTAAAGAATGTGATTAAAGGCTCTTTTCCTATTTCAAAAGTTTTAGTTTTCGAGGGTAATAGCTACGTTTGTTGAAAAAATGAAGATATTAGACTATTTTATGATTGCAAATGGTAAAGAATGTGATTAAAGGCTCTTTTCCTATTTCAAAAGTTTTAGTTTTCGAGGGTAATAGCTACGTATGTTGAAAAAATGAAGATATTAGACTATTTTATGATTGCACATGGTAAAGAATGTGATTAAAGGCTGTTTTCCTATGTCAAATGTTTTAGTTTTCGAGGGTAATAAATACGTATGTTGAAAAAATTAAGATATTAGACAATTTTATGATTGCGCATGGTAAAGAATGTGATTAAAGGCTCTTTTCCTATGTCAAAAGTTTTAGTTTTCGAGGGTAATAGCTACGTATGTTGAAAAAATGAAGATATTAGACTATTTTATGATTGCAAATGGTAAAGAATGTGATTAAAGGCTCTTTTCCTATGTCAAAAGTTTTAGTTTTCGAGGGTAGTAGCTACGTATGTTGAAAAAATGAAGATATTAGACTATTTTATAATTGCAAATGGTAAAGAATGTGATTAAAGGCTCTTTTCCTATGTCAAAAGTTTTAGTTTTCGAGGGTAATAGCTACGTATGTTGAAAAAATTAAGATATTAGACTATTTTATGATTGCACATGGTAAAGAATGTGATTAAAGGCTCTTTTCCTATTTCGAAAGTTTTAGTTTTCGAGGGTAATAGCTAAGTATGTTGAAAAAATGAAGATATTAGACTATTTTATGATTGCACTTGGTAAAGAATGTGATTAAAGGCTCTTTTCCTATGTCAAAAGTTTTAGTTTTCGAGGGTAATAGCTACGTATGTTGAAAAAATTAAGATATTAGACTATTTTATGATTGCACATGGTAAAGAATGTGATTAAAGGCTCTTTTCCTATTTCAAAAGTTTAGTTTTCGAGGGTAATAGCTACGTATGTTGAAAAAATGAAGATATTAGACTATTTTATGAGCGGAAATGGTAAAGAATGTGATTAAAGGCTCTTTTCCTATTTCAAAAGTTTTAGTTTTCGAGGGTAATAGCTACGTATGTTGAAAAAATGAAGATATTAGACTATTTTATGATTGCAAATGGTAAAGAATGTGATTAAAGACTCTTTTCCTATTTCAAAAGTTTTGATTTTTGAGGGTAATTGCTATGTATGTTGACAAAATGAAGATATTAGACAATTTTATGATTGCACATGGTAAAGAATGTGATTAAAGGCTCTTTTCCTATGTCAAAAGTTTTAGTTTTCGAGGGTAATAGATACGTATGTTGAAAAAATGAAGATATTAGACTATTTTATGATTGCAAATGGTAAAGAATGTGATTAAAGGCTCTTTTCCTATTTCAAAAGTTTTAGTTTTCGAGGGTAATATCTACCTAGGTTGAAAAAATGAAGATATTAGACTATTTTATGATTGCAAATGGTAAAGAATGTGATTAAAGGCTCTTTTCCTATGTCAAAGTTTTAGTTTTCGAGGGTAATAACTACGTATGTTGAAAAAATGAAGATATTAGACTATTTTATGATTGCAAATGGTAAAGAATGTGATTAAAGGCTCTTTTCCTATGTCACAAGTTTTAGTTTTCGAGGGTAATAGCTACGTATGTTGAAAAAATGAAGATATTAGACTATTTATGATTGCAAATGGTAAAGAATGTGATTAAAGGCTCTTTTCCTATGTCAAAAGTTTGAGTTTTTGAGGGTAATAGCTACGTATGTTGAAAAAATGAAGATATTAGACTATTTTATGATTGCAAATGGTAAAGAATGTGATTAAAGGCTCTTTTCCTATGTCAAAAGTTTTAGTTTTCGAGGGTAATAGCTACGTATGTTGAAAAAATAAAGATATTAGACTATTTTATGATTGCAAATGGTAAAGAATGTGATTAAAGGCTCTTTTCCTATGTCAAAAGTTTTAGTTTTCGAGGGTAATAGATACGTATGTTGAAAAAATGAAGATATTAGACTATTTTATGATTGCAAATGGTAAAGAATGTGATTAAAGGCTCTTTTCCTATTTCAAAAGTTTTAGTTTTCGAGGGTAATTGCTAAGTATGTTGAAAAAATGAAGATATTAGACAAATTTATGATTGCACATGGTAAAGAATGTGATTAAAGGCTCTTTTCCTATGTCAAAAGTTTTAGTTTTCGAGGGTAATATCTACCTAGGTTGAAAAAATGAAGATATTAGACTATTTTATGATTGCAAATGGTAAAGAATGTGATTAAATGCTCTTTTCCTATGTCAAAGTTTTAGTTTTCGAGGGTAATAGCTACGTATGTTGAAAAAATGAAGATATTAGATTATTTTATGATTGCAAATGGTAAAGAATGTGATTAAAGGCTCTTTTCCTATGTCAAAAGTTTGAGTTTTCGAGGGTAATAGCTACGTATGTTAAAAAAATGAAGATATTAGACCATTTTATGATTGCAAATGGTAAAGAATGTGATTAAAGGCTCTTTTCCTATGTCAAAAGTTTTAGTTTTCGAGGGTAATAGATACGTATGTTGGAAAATGAAGATATTAGACTATTTTATGATTGCACATGGTAAAGAATGTGCTTAAAGGGTCTTTTCCTATGTCAAAAGTTTTAGTTTTCGAGGGTAATAGCTACGTATGTTGAAAAAATGAAGATATTAGACTATTTTATGATTGCAAATGGTAAAGAATGTGATTAAAGGCTCTTCTCCTATGTCAAAAGTTTTAGTTTTCGAGGGTAATAGCTACATATGTTGAAAAAATGAAGATATTAGACTATTTTATGATTGCAAATGGTAAAGAATGTGATTAAAGGCTCTTTTCCTATGTCAAAAGTTTTAGTTTTCGAGGGTAATAGCTACGTATGTTGAAAAAATGAAGAAATTAGACTATTTTATGATTGCACATGGTAAAGAATCTGATTAAAGGCCCTTTTCCTATTTCAAAAGTTTTAGTTTTCGAGGGTAATAGCTACGTATGTTGAAAAAATGAGGATATTAGACCATTTTATGATTGCAAATGGTAAAGAATGTGATTAAAGGCTCTTTTCCTATGTCAAAAGTTTTAGTTTTCGAGGGTAATAGCTACGTATGTTGGAAAAATGAAGATATTAGACTATTTTATGATTGCACATGGTAAAGAATGTGCTTAAAGGGTCTTTTCCTATGTCAAAAGTTTTAGTTTTCGAGGGTAATAGCTACGTATGTTGAAAAAATGAAGATATTAGACTATTTTATGATTGCAAATGGTAAAGAATATGATTAAAGGCTCTTTTCCTATGTCAAAAGTTTTAGTTTTCGAGGGTAATAGCTACATATGTTGAAAAAATGAAGATATTAGACTATTTTATGATTGCAAATGGTAAAGAATGTGATTAAAGGCTCTTTTCCTATTTCAAAAGTTTTAGTTTTCGAGGGTAATAGCTACGTATGTTGAAAAAATGAAGATATTAGACTATTTTATGATTGCACATGGTAAAGAATCTGATTAAAGGCTCTTTTCCTATTTCAAAAGTTTTAGTTTTTGAGGGTAATAGCTACGTATGTTAAAAAAATGAAGATATTAGACAATTTTATGATTGCAAATGGTAAAGAATGTGATTAAAGGCTCTTTTCCTATGTCAAACGTTTTAGTTTTCGAGGGTAATAGCTACGTAAGTTGAAAAAATGAAGATATTAGACTATTTTATGATTGCAAATGGTAAAGAATGTGATTAAAGGCTCTTTTCCTATTTCAAAAGTTTTAGTTTTCGAGGGTAATAGCTACGTATGTTGAAAAAATGAAGATATCAGACTATTTTATGATTGCAAATGGTAAAGAATGTGATTAAAGGCTCTTTTCTTATGTCAAAAGTTTTAGTTTTCGAGGGTAATAGCTAAGTATGTTGAAAAAATGAAGATATTAGACTATTTTATGATTGCAAATGGTAAAGAATGTTATTAAAGGCTCATTTCCTATGCCAAAAGTTTCAGGTTTCGAGGGTAATAGCTAAGTATGTTGAAAAAATGAAGACATTAGACTCTTCTATGATTGCAAATGGTAAAGAATGTGATTAAAGGCTCTTTTCCTATGTCAAAAGTTTTAGTTTTCGAGGGTAATAGCTACGTATGTTGAAAAAATGAAGATATTAGACTATTTTATGATTGCACATGGTAAAGAATGTTATTAAAGGCTCTTTTCCTATGTCAAAAGTTTTAGTTTTCGATTATAATATCTACGTATGTTGGAAAAATGAAGATATTAGACTATTTTATGATTGCAAATGGTAAAGAATGTTATTAAAGGCTCTTTTCCTATGCCAAAAGTTTCAGATTTCGAGGGTAATAGCTACGTATGTTGAAAAAATGAAGACATTAGACTCTTCTATGATTGCAAATGGTAAAGAATGTGATTAAAGGCTCTTTTCCTATGTCAAAAGTTTTAGTTTTCGAGGGCAATAGCTACGTATGTTGAAAAAATGAAGATATTAGACTATTTTATGATTGCACATGGTAAAGAATGTGATTAAAGGCTCTTTTCCTATGTCAAAAGTTTTAGTTTTCGAGGGTAATAGCTACATATGTTGAAAAAATGAAGATATTAGACAATTTTATGATTGCAAATGGTAAAGAATGTGATTAAAGGCTCTTTTCCTATGTCAAAAGTCTTAGATTTCGAGGGTAATAGCAACATATGTTGAAAAAATGAAGATTTTAGACTATTTTATGATTGCAAATGGTAAAGAATGTGATTAAAGGCTCTTTTCCTATGTCAAAAGTTTTAGTTTTCGAGGGTAATAGCTACCTATGTTGAAAAAATGAAGAT
>NW_027064837.1:0-24302 GCF_032884065.1 Artemia franciscana
GCTAAGGTTTGTGATATCAAAGTAATATTCACAACGGTATGTATCCATTTTAATTTTACTATTAAATTCAACGCGCAACTAAATTCAGAAACGTAAAACACCAAACAAATCTAACGAATTTTATTGAACCAGACAAAAGCGATTGGGGCTTGTATAATTTCTATCATAGGACCTTTATAACAATGTTCAAATATAGCCTATGTTATTAATTTCGTTAGAAACTTAGATTTCAGTTTGAAAAAATGAATCAGGTAAAACTGTTTGGCAAAAAATTAATTTTTGGGTCACTATATCAAGATTAGTCAGAGAGTAAGGTCTTTGATACTAATTAAATATCCATAATGGTATGTAATCAATTTTTTTACTACTAAATTGAACTAGCAACTAAAATCAGGAAATTAGATATCTCACCGGCTAAATAAATCCAGTTATGCACATTGAACTAGTTAAAAGTGCTTGAAGCTTCTCTCATTTCGATTATAGGACATTCATAACAATGTTTAACATATAGCTGATGTTGTTAGTTTTGTTAGAAACTTAAATTTCAGTATGAGAAATGAAAAATGAATTAGCTATAAGTTTTCAGCTAAAAAATTAATTTCAGGTAACTACACAAAGCACGTTTTTCTTGTTTTTGCCCACTGTTGAATGTTAATACCCGAAAGCTGGTGATAGGGGTTATCAACAGCTAACTTGTTTTCACAAGCACTAGCAAAAAAGTTTTCCCTCGTCATCAACTATTAGTTTTATGCTTTCATTCGCTTCGAGTGGTTTTCTTTCATTGGGAAAATATTATATCAAAATAGTTACATCAAAAGAATTGCATTTTAATGCTGATTTTAAATATATAAATTTCATCAGGTTTAGTCTTACCGATCAAAAGTTACGAGCATGAGAAAATGTGCCTTATTTTAGAAAATAGGCAGAAATACCCTCTAAAACTCACAAAATCTTAACAAAATCACACCATCAGAGTCAGCGTATCCGAGAACCCTACTGTATAAGTTTCAAGCCCCTATCATAAAAAGGTGGAATTTTGTATTTTTGCCAGAAGACAGATAATGGGTGCGTATTTTTTGTTTTTTTTTTGTTTTTTTTCCTCAGGGGCGATCGTATCGACCTAGTTGTCCTAGAATGTAGCAAGAGTGTACATTCTAACGTAAATTAAAAGTTCTAGTGTCCTTTTTAAGTGACCAAAAAGCTGGAGAGCACTGAGGCCCCCTCCAACGCACATTTTTCTCCAAGGTCACCGAATCAAAATCTTGAGATAGCCATTTTGTTTAACTTAGTCAAAAACCTAATAACTATGTTTTTGGGGATGACTAAATCCACCACAGTACCCGGGGGAGGGGCGGCAACTTATAAACTTTGACCATTGTTTACACATAGTAGTTGTTAATTATGAAGTGTACAGACGTTTTCAGGGGACTTTTTTGTGTTGGGGTTAGGATAGGTCGGGGGGGGGGCAGGTTACGTTGGAGGATCTTTCCATGGAGGAATATTTCATGAGGGAAGAGAATTTCCATGAAGGGGTCGCAGGATTTTCTAGCATCATTTATAAAAAGACAATGAGAAAATATTTTTTTTTCAACTGGAAGTAATGATCAACATTAAAACTTAAAACGAACATAAAATATTACTTATATAAGGGGGTTCGTCTCTTCCACAATACCTTGCTCTCTACGCTACAGTGTTTTTAGTAACTATAACTAGTTATTCTACGGCCTTTGTGATTCAAGGGTCAATCTGAAAGATTTGGGACAAAATTCAAGCTTTAGTGTAAAGAACGAGGTATTGACGAGGGGGCAAACCCCCTTATATACGTAATAAAATACACAAATATATAAGTTCGTTACATAAACTAATTCGTAAGGTACGTATGTTTATTACTAACAAAAACGTTTGTAAAAAAAATAAAACAAATCTAATTGTATGTTTAAGTAACCAAAACTTGGGAGGTAAGTAGGTCTCCTCTCCCACCCCCCTTTTTAGCAAAATCATCCGATTAAAGCTATGAGAAAGCCATTCAGCTTGTAATTAACATAAAAATTGCTTCTCCAGACTAAACATCCGTATGATATATGGTTAGATTATTGCAAAATATATCGTGCGAAGAGTATGTTCCGGCAGAATATGCTTCAATCTTTTGAGGATGCCAACTCCACGTGCAACTTTGGTGGAGATAATGTCGCTATGATGCTTCCACGATAGATTAGAATCAATATGGAAGCCGAGGTACCGCAGTGATATAACTTGTAAAATAGGCTTTTCACCAAATAGAACTTTACTACTTACATCAACAGAATCACCCACTCTACAGAATGTCAGTAATTTTTTTTCTTTACATTCACACACAGCAAACTTAAATTTGTAAACATCTCTAATCTTTTGAGAGTAATATGAGCTTTTCCTATCTAATTATCTGCGGATTTTGCAAAGTTTTGTTAGCAATAATGTTAGTAATATATGTATCCTTTAGATAAACGCCCATCATGTTCACGTAAACTAAATAAAGTAAAGGGCCCAGCACAGACATTTTGCTATTTACAATGTTAGATATTGTCGTATGAGTGTCTACACCAGGTAACTACTTTACCCCATGAAATACAAGGCTATCAAGCAAGGACTCTTGATCATAATTATCAAGCTTTTTTTCTATTCGACCAATTCTCTCCTCCAAATTTTCAATTTGAAATCTCAGACTACCTAGTAGAGCCTCTCAATTTTTGCAAACTTTGGATTAAACTCGAGCGTGATTGAATCATAAACCTGGCTGATTATTAGTTCAGTACCTTCTTTGTTCAATGAATTTGGGTCATTGAACTTTTCAGTAACTGAAAGTAAATGAAAGTAAGGAGCAACATTAAAACATAAAACGAGCAGAAATTACTCCGTATATGAAAGGGGTTTTTCCTCCTCAACGCCCCGCTCTTTACGCTAAAGTTTGACTCTTTCTCTTAACTCTACTTTTAAAACAGTAAGAAACTTTAGCGTAAAGAGCGGAGTGTTGAGGAGGAAAAGCCCCTTTCATATGCGGAGTAATTTCTGTTCGTTTTAAGTTTTAATGTTGCTCCCTACTTTCATTTAAAAAAACTTGTTTTTTTTATTTAATTTCTGGACGTTTTCGAATTAATGCATGCTTTGATCTTGGCTCTCTGCACATAAATAATTAAAACGAAATTTGCATAGTAATTAATTGCAATTAATCGGAAGATTTTGAGAAAAAAGGAGCGAGGGAGGAGGCCTAGTTGCCCTCCAAGTTTTTAATTACTTAAAAAAGCAACTAGAACTTTTAATTTTATACAAAAGTTTTCATTGGTAAAAATATACGTAACTTACTAAATTAACTTACGTAGCAAACTTCTATATTCGTATGTTTTTATTGCGTTTATGAGGGAGTTCAGTCCTCGTCGATACCTCGCTCTTTACACTAAAGCTTAGATTTTGTCCATTTCCTTAAGAATGACCTCTGAATCACAAAGGCCGTAGAATAAATAGTTGAAATTACTAAAAATACTTTAGCGTAAAGAGTGAGGTATAACGAGAAGGTAAACCCCTCATATGCGTAATAATTTTTGTTCGTTTTAAGTTTTAATGCTGCTCCTTACTTTCAGTAGAAAAAACTTTTCATATTTATTTTTTCATTGTTTTTTCAAATAATGCTAGAAAATCCTGCATCCCCTTCATTGATATTCTCTTCCCCCATGAGAAGTTTCTCCATGGAAATATCCTCCTAAGTAACCCCCCCCCCTCAACTCTCCCCCAAAAAACAAAAAAATCCCCCTGGAAACGTCTGTACACTTCCCAGTAAACATTACTATATGTAAACACAGGTCAAAGCTTGTGACTTGCAGCCCCTCCCACGGTGACTGCGGGGGAGTGAGTCGTCCCTAAAGACGTAGTTATTAGGTTTTTCGACTATGGTGAATAAAATGGCTATCTCAGAATTTTGATCCGGTGACTTTTGGGAAAACATGACCGTGGAAGGGGGCCTAGGTGCCCTCCAATTTTTTGTTTACTTAAAAAGGGCACTAGAACTTTTATTTCCGTTGGAATAAGCCCTCTTGCGACATTCTAGGACCACTCAGTCGATATATTCACCCCTGGGGGAAAAAAAACAAACAAAAAGACAAACAAATAAACACGCATCCGTGATCTGTCTTCTGGCAAAAAATGCGAAATTCCACATTTTTGTAGATAGGAGCTTGAAACTTCTACAATAAGGTAACGGGAACAATAAGATTCTACGTTAAGATTCTATGACTTTAGGGGGTGTTTCCCCCTATTTTCTCAAATGAGACAAATTTTCTTAGGCTCGTAACTTTCGATGGGTATAACTGGTCTTGATAAAACTTATATATTTAAAATCAGTATTAGAATGCAATTCTTTTGATGTAACTATTGGTATCAAAATTCCATTTTTTTTAAGTTTCGGTTACTATTGAGCCGGGTCGCTCCTTACTACAGTTCGTTACCACGAACTGTTTGATTGGTTATATTTTCCAGCAGATGACTTTTTATTTTCTCCAGCTGGGCTTCAGTTGTGGCTAATTGTTCGTAAATCGGGGCGATACTTGAAGACACCGAGTTAGACCCTAATTTATCTCTTACTTTCAGGGCTTAAAAGGTCTTAGAAAAAGTTTCTAAATTTATGTGGTATTAACAAGTTTTGTGCCAATTTGTATTTACGAAGTGACATATAGTGATTATAAATTCTGTCGGTCTGTCTGTCTATCTGTCTTTCCCTGTTTTGCTAGTTTAGGCACTTCCAGATAAACTAGGACGATGAAATTTGGCAGGCGTATCAGGAACCAGACTAGATTAAATTAGAAATAGTCGTTTCCCCAATTCGATCATCTGGGGGGAGTGGAGAGATGGTTAATTCGAGAAAAAGACCAGGATGAAATTTGGTGGGGAATATGAGCACAAAACCTAGATACGTGATTGACATATTCGGAACGGGTCTGCTCTCTTTGGAGAAGTTGGGGGGAGGGTTAATTCTGAAAAATGAGAAAAATCAGTACCATACAAGATTAAATTAGAAATAGTCATTTATCCGATTCGACCGTCTGTAGGGGGGGGGGAGTAGAGGGACGGTTAATTCGAAAAAATGAGATGTTTTTAAGTTACGAAGGAGTGATCGAATCTTAAAGAAATCTCATATTTAGAAGGATCTTGCAACTCAGATCTTTTATTTTAGATCTCAATGAATCCAGTTTCATTGGGGGGAGTTGTGGGGGGGGGGTCCAGAAATCTTGGAAAACGCTCAGAGTGGAGAGGTCAGGATGAAATTTGGTGGGAAGATTAAGCACACATCCAAGATACGTGACTGACATAACTGGACCGGATCCGCACTCTTTGGGAGAGTTGGGGTGGGGGGGGGGGGGGTGTTGTTTAATCCGGAAAAATTAGAAAAAGGAGGTATTTGTAATTTATGGACGGGTGATCAGATCTGAAAGAAACTTGATATTTAGAAGGATCTTGTGCTTCAGCACTCTTGTTGCAAATCCCGACTAGATCCGGCGACAGTAGGCGGAGGTGGAGGGGGAAACCGAAAATCTTGGAAAATGATTAGAGTGAAGAGATCGGGATGAAACTTGGTGGGTAGAATAAGCAAATATAGTAGATATGTGATTGACATAACTGGACTGTATTCGATATCTTTGGGGAGTTGGGGGGGGGGGGTTAATTCTGAAAAATTAGAAAAAAGGAGATATTTTTAACTTAGGAAAGAGTCATCAGATATCAATGAAATTTGACGTTTTGAAGGATATCGTGTCTCATAGCTCTTATTTTAAATTCCGACCGGATCCGGTGACATTGGGGGGAAGATGGGAGGGGAAACCTAAAATCATGGAAAACGCTTAGTGGGGGGATCGGAATGAAACTTGGTGGTAAAAACAATCGTAAGTCCTAGATATGAGATTGACTTAACTGGAACGGATCTGCTCTCTTCGGGGGAGTTGGGAGGAGGAGGGTTAATTCTGAAAAATTAAAAAAAATAAGGTATTTTTAACTTACGAAGGAGAAGTTTAATCTTATTGAAATTTGGAAGGATATCATGCTTCAGAGCTCTTATTTTAAATCTCGACCGGATCCGGTGAAGAGGAAGTTGGGGGGAGACCTAAAATCTTGGAAAACACTTAGAGTATAGGGGTTGGGATGATACTTGGTGGTAAAAATAAGTATAAGTCCTAGAAACGGGATTGACATAGCCGGAACGGATCTGCTCTGTTTGGGGGAGTTGGGGGGGAGGGTTAATTAAAAAAATAGACAAAAAAAGTATTTTAACTTATGAAAGAGTGATCGTACCTTAATGAAATTTCATATTTAAAAGGACCTTGAAACCCGGATATCTCATTTTAAATCCCTACCAGATCCAGTGTCATAAGGGGGGGGGGGGGCGGAAATATTGGAAAATGCTTAAAGTGGAGAGATCAGGATGTAACTTGGTGGAAAGAATAAGCACAAGTCCAAGATAGGTGACTGACATAACCGGCTCGGATCCGCTCTCTTTGGTGGAGTTGGGGGGGGGGAGTAATTCGGTAAAATTAGAAAAAATTAGGTATTTGTAACTTGCGAAAGGGTGTTAGATCTAAATGAAATTTGATATCTAGAAAGATCTTGTGCTTTAAAACTCTCATTTTAAATCCCGACCCGATCTGGTGACAGTGAAGGGAGCTGGAGGGGGAATCTGGAATTCTTGGAAAACGTGAAAATCGAGGTATCTTACGAATGGGTGATCGGATCTTAATGAAACTTAATATGTAGAAGAATCTTATGTCTCAGATAATCCATTTTCAATTCGAATTGGATCCAAGGAAATAGAGGGTTGGAGGGAAAAACAGAAACCTGGGAAACCGGAAATCTTGGAAAACGCTTAGAGTAGAGAGATCAGGATGAAACTTGATGGGAAGAATAAGCACAAGCTATAGATACGAGATTGACATTTTTGGTACGGATCCGTTCTCTTTGGGGGAGCTGGAAGTTGTTAATTTGGAAAAATTAGAAAAATGGAGGTGTTTTTAACTTAAGAATGGGTGACCGGATCTTAATAAAATTTGATAAATAGGAGAAACTATTGTTTCAGAGTTCTTCTTTCAAATCCCGACCAGATCTGTTGACATTGGGGGGGGGGGAGTTGGAGGGGGAAACTGGAAATCTTGGAAAACGCTTTCTTGGATCTTGGATCCGCTTTCTTTGGGGGAGTTAGGTGGTGTGGTTCAGTGCTTTGGTGAGTTTAGCGCTTTTGGACGTGCTAGGACGATAAAAATTGGTAGGCATGTCAGGGAGCTGCACTAATTGACTCGTTACAGTTGTTTTCCACGATTCGACCATCTGGGGGACTGAAGGGAGATGAAAAATTAGAAAAATTGAGGTATTTTTAACTTACGAGTGGGCGATCAGATCTTAATGAATTTGGATGTTTAGAAGGACCTCGTGACTCAGAGCTCTTATTTTAAATCCTGACCGGCATTAAGCCTCTGATTTTCCTTTTAAAGCAATCTATTGATTCTTAGAATTTTGCTATAGCTCATATCATATGAGCTCTTAGCTCTTTTTTTGACGAATTGTATATAAATATAGTATAAAAAATTAATTAAATACCCCTAAGGGGTTTCCTTCCTCCATTACCTGTATTTATGATCCCAGGGCAAGGGTGCCCAATGTTTATTATGTACCTTCAGGAACAAATCACTTTAAATGACATTAATTTAATAGTATATGCATTACTCCGTAAAGCAAAGTTCCAAACCGGGGAAATCAGTCATTTATGAACGAGCCTATAAATCATCAACTGTATGAGATGATGGGGAAAAACCAAAATATTCTAAGATACGGCACTATTAGGAATAAAATGAGATCCCGTGGAACTAAAATGGACGAATATCCTACAACTTTAGATTTAAAAAAAATAATGTTCGTATATTTTATAGGCCTGCAATCGGTGTTTCTTTACTTTTAAGAGCCAATAATGTTTAAAATAATGTGTTTTAGAGAATAACATTCTTTTTTTAAATAATATTCATACATTTTATAGGCCTACAATCGATGTTTCTTTACTTTTAAAGGCCAATAATGTTTAAAATAATGTGTTTTTAAGAATAATATTCTTTTTAAGAATAATATTTTTTTTTTAATAATGTTTATACATTTTTATAGGCCTACAATCAGTGTTTCTTTACTTTTAAAGGCCAATAATGTTTAAAATAAAGTGTCTTTAAGAATATTGTTCTTTTTGAAAATAACGTTCATACATTTTATAGGCGTTTCTTTACTTTTAAAGGCCAATAATGTTTAAAATAATGTGTTTTTAAGAATATTGTTCTTTATAAAAATAATTTTCATACATTTTATAGGCCTACAATTGGCGTTTTTTACTTTTAAAGGCCAATAATGTTATCTGCTTTGTAACAGCTTTGTAACCTAACAAATTCCAATTCGTATGAAGTGTTAAAAATGATATTGCCTCAAGGTGTTGTTGCCAATTATACATGTTCTCAACTTCCTTTTAAATCTGGTCGTAATGCTAAGGAGATATCAACATTCTTAATGATATTCTGGCAAACCCCTCAAGGAGTGCTTAAGCCAATGAGAAAGGAGGAAATCTTGAATACTGAGAGTTATTGCTAAAAATCATCTCTCATAACTACAATCTTAAGAATCTTTGGGATTATTTATCGGTATAAGATCTACAAAACGACACAAAAATCAAGGATGTATGATTAGTACAACCCTTTTATATAGCAAAGGAAGAATATCTTAAATGGCAAATTTTAAAGGAAACTGATGACAATAAAAAAAAATTAACGGCTAAGAATTTTGAAATGTTGTGGAAAATCGAGAGGCTACTTTACAATTCTCTACGTCTTCTAAAAGTAATTTTATTCCTACTTTTAAAAATTAGAGTTGTCTCCACTAATTAATATTTTATGAAGCTCTAAAGAAAAAAAATGCAAATTTGTTCGGCCTATTCATGTTAAAGCTTTCAATGAAGCCACAGCAATTTTTTCATCGAAGAATCTGCTCGTGTCTGTTGTTAATACGCATTTCACTGTTATAAGAAAATAGCATTTGCTTCAAACCTCGGAGATTTACCTTAAAAGTTCAACAAATAAAATAATTAAAAGTCCCTCAAAAAACCGTAAATTCCATAAAATCAATGCAAAACTGCCTAGAAGCAAAAAAATATTGTTGACTCAGTTGTTATCTCTAAAGATCAGTTGTTAGGGCTGTCACAGGATGTATTGTATTGTTTCATTGGCAGCATGAATGATTACGCAATACCAGGTACCGCATCACTCTAATTATTGGAAACATGCCATGAAATTCTTTGAAAACAAGATGCATATTCCTTAAATGATGCCATAAAGGTGCTAGCAACTCTAATAGTACATGGGAATATAGACTACCACAGTATTCGTCACTCAAATGACCAGTCGTGAGGGCTATCACAGGATGTATTGTTTTGTTTCACTTTAAGATGAATAATTGCACAATACCAGAAAGCGCATCATTCACAAAATTTTGGATGCATAACAATAAAATTCTCAATGTCCCCGAAAAATTCCAAGTCCAAAAAAATAATTCTGAGCCCCAAAACATCAGAAATTTCATAAAATCAATTAAAAGCTGTTTAGAAGAAAAAAATATTGTTGACTCAGTTGTCATCTCATAAGATGACAGCCCATTTAAGGGCTATCACAAAATGTAATGTATTATTTTATTGACAACATGAATGATTACGCAATACCAGATAAGGCATCAAATATGAAATTTTCAGAAACATACCAGGAAATTCTCGGAAAACTAGGATGCATATTCTTGGAATGATGTCAAAAATGGTATCAGCAACTCCAATAATACATTAGAGTATGGGCTACAACAGTATCTGTGTATCAAAAGAACAGACGTGAGGGCTGTCACAGGATGTTTTACGTTGTTTCACTGACAAGATAATAATTACGCAATACCGGATAACTTATCATTTTTGAAATTCACAGAAACATATCAGGAAATTCTTGGTGTCTCAAAATTATTCCTTGTCAATTCTAAGTGAAGGAATAATTCCAAGTCAAACAATTATATGTTCCAAAATAATTCGCATTAAAAAAGGATGCGGCAGGAGCAAATTTGGGGAGCTCTCATTGGGGCCCTGGAGGGGGCACTGGGTCCTGGACGGGAGTGTGGGGACCCAAACTCATGTGCAAATTTGGTAATAGAAAGAGATTTGCTCAGGGCAATTACATTACAATAACGATATCTGGCCTGTTGTAGTCATAACCAATTATCAATAATCAATAATCAGCTGGATACCATTATAGTACAAAACATATCTACCAATTCTATATTAGAGTCCATATTAAAACTTCTTTTATTAGACGTCAAATCACTTTAAACTAGTTTTCAATTATTTTATAACATATTTGGCAAACGAAACTCAGATAATAGTGGTTCAAAAAATATCCTTATCAACTGGAAATGAGATAATATCATATGTATAAGACTGTTGTTGTATCAATTGAATGGTTTCGGCGAGAATATTTTTTTTCTGGAAAATACTAAGACTCTCCATAGAAGTTTTTATCCGGATACGAGGGACTAACAACTCCAATAGCGCATTGCGATAGGAGGAGGACGTATGGGAGGGGTTAGCAACTCCAGTACTAGATCGGGACAGGGCTCGTGTTGAACTCATTTTGGCCATACTACTCATATATACCTCAGTAGTATGATGCAGGTAAAAATACACAACAAACTTAGCTAATAATAAAATAAAAAGTGTAATGAGTCATTGTGGAAATGTTTTTTTTAGTAGTTTCATGATACCTAGACGACAAATAAATAACCACCAAAAGACGACAAATAAATAAACAACAAAAAATATACAGTTAGATTACTTGCGATAAAAGCAAGTTATGATGAGTCAAAATTGAAATTGAAGAACAAAGAAACATCCGATTGGAAGGAATATGCAGATAGAAGATAAGCAGCAGAAAGAGATAAGTGATAAACAGTCAGAACTTTTCAAAAGTATTTTGGAATATTGGTAGCCTGGGATTTTCTGGCCTACAAAAAAAATCTACATAGAAAGCCAGTTTGAGGCTATTGGTTTGGAGCCTTAATTGTGGAAAAAATCATAGGATTGATGTCATAGATATTAGCTTATTTCAAGAGAATAAATCAAATCATTTCCACACCCCCTCCAGGAATAAACATATGGTTCTTATAACTATGACCCATGCAATTTTACAAAAGGAACGTAGATTGAAATTTTTTTTCTAAAGTAATGATAAAAGAAAATGAAGAACAAAGAAATAGTTAGAATACTTGTGTCAGTAACAATTATAACGAGCCAAAAACAAAAGTGAAGAGCAAAGAAGCTTACGATTTGAAGATAAATGGCAGCAAGAATTAAAACGAGTCAAAACCAAAGTGAAGAACTAAGCAAAATGCGGTTACAAGACATATAACAAAGAGGAGTTGAACGAATTTAAAATGAAAGCGAAGAACAAAGAAATGTGCAATCAAAAGATATGCCACAGCGACAACAAAGACATATGAGATTAGAAGGTAAGCAATTAGTTTCAGTCTAAGTCCTCAGTCCTTTACCTTATTTGCTAAATGGTTTGATCAATTGCTCACATAATCCTCTTTTGTTTATATGGTGTAATTTAGTACTCCACAAGATTTTATCATACTCAAACATACTATAGACATACTATAAACATAACATACTATAAAAATACTATATCTTCATTTTCCACTGTCAATAACAAAAATAAACTTTCAAATAAAACACCAAAAGAAGATTTTTTCAAGCCATATTTATAAAATTTTCTTATATTCAGTCAGAAAGTAAAAAAGATGAAATTTACTTTCTATATGAAGTTCTGTTGTACTCAAAAGTCCTTTTATTAAATTTTGTTATACTCAGACTTGAAAATCAGCTTGGTTTGCTTAAAGGTGCTTACATTAATTTTTTTGGTGCTCAGCCAGCAACCATACCACTCTAAATGTGTCAAGTAGCTTAGTTTGTTGTATTCAAAGGTGCTTTTATTATATTTTTGTATGCGCAGTCAGCAACTAAAGACTCGGAGCTCACCAACTAGCTAAGTCTCTTGTACTCAAAAGTGATTTGATTAAATTTCTTGCTCAACTTAAATTGCTCAACCAGAAACTAAAACACTCGGAATTTATCAAGTAGTTGAGGTTCTTATATTCAAAGGCGCTTTAATAATATTTTCTTATTCGCAGTTAGAAACCAATAGACTTGGAATTTACAATCTAGCTGAGTTTGTTGTAGCGGATAGTGTTTTTATTAAATTTTACGATATACAGTCGGCAACTAAAACATTCAGAATTTAAAAAATGATTCAGTTTGTTGAATTCCAAAAAGCTTCTATTAAAATTTTTATATTCAGCCAACGACTAAAACATTTCGAATTTACTAAGTAAATGAGTTGTTTCACTCAAATTAATTTTATTAATTTTGTATGCTCTGTCATCTAATAAAACACTTGGACATCAGAATATTTTACAATTAAGTTCATGTAGCAACTAAAATGAAAACCATGAAAATAGATTTCTCGAAGTCCAATAAATCCAATTAAGCAAATTGAACCAGTTGAAAACGTTTTAGCATTGCATGATTTCGATCATAGGACCTTAATAATTATGTTTAAAATATAGTCGATCTATTAATTTCGTTATATACTTTTAGTTTGAGAAAAAATTAATCATCTAAAAGTTTTTGGCCATAAATAAATTTCAGGTAGCTATTCCGAGGTTGGTTAGAGGCTAAGGTTTGTGATATCAAAGTAATATTCACAACGGTATGTATCCATTTTAATTTTACTATTAAATTCAACGCGCAACTAAATTCAGAAACGTAAAACACCAAACAAATCTAACGAATTTTATTGAACCAGACAAAAGCGATTGGGGCTTGTATAATTTCTATCATAGGACCTTTATAACAATGTTCAAATATAGCCTATGTTATTAATTTCGTTAGAAACTTAGATTTCAGTTTGAAAAAATGAATCAGGTAAAACTGTTTGGCAAAAAATTAATTTTGGGTCACTATATCAAGATTAGTCAGAGAGTAAGGTCTTTGATACTAATTAAATATCCATAATGGTATGTAATCAATTTTTTTACTACTAAATTGAACTAGCAACTAAAATCAGGAAATTAGATATCTCACCGGCTAAATAAATCCAGTTATGCACATTGAACTAGTTAAAAGTGCTTGAAGCTTCTCTCATTTCGATTATAGGACATTCATAACAATGTTTAACATATAGCTGATGTTGTTAGTTTTGTTAGAAACTTAAATTTCAGTATGAGAAATAACAAATGAATTAGCTATAAGTTTTCAGCTAAAAAATTAATTTCAGGTAACTACACAAAGCACGTTTTTCTTGTTTTTGCCCACTGTTGAATGTTAATACCCGAAAGCTGGTGATAGGGGTTATCAACAGCTAACTTGTTTTCACAAGCACTAGCAAAAAAGTTTTCCCTCGTCATCAACTATTAGTTTTATGCTTTCATTCGCTTCGAGTGGTTTTCTTTCATTGGGAAAATATTATATCAAAATAGTTACATCAAAAGAATTGCATTTTAATGCTGATTTTAAATATATAAATTTCATCAGGTTTAGTCTTACCGATCAAAAGTTACGAGCATGAGAAAATGTGCCTTATTTTAGAAAATAGGCAGAAATACCCTCTAAAACTCACAAAATCTTAACAAAATCACACCATCAGAGTCAGCGTATCCGAGAACCCTACTGTATAAGTTTCAAGCCCCTATCATAAAAAGGTGGAATTTTGTATTTTTGCCAGAAGACAGATAATGGGTGCGTATTTTTTGTTTTTTTTTTTGTTTTTTTTCCTCAGGGGCGATCGTATCGACCTAGTTGTCCTAGAATGTAGCAAGAGTGTACATTCTAACGTAAATTAAAAGTTCTAGTGTCCTTTTTAAGTGACCAAAAAGCTGGAGAGCACTGAGGCCCCCTCCAACGCACATTTTTCTCCAAGGTCACCGAATCAAAATCTTGAGATAGCCATTTTGTTTAACTTAGTCAAAAACCTAATAACTATGTTTTTGGGGATGACTAAATCCACCACAGTACCCGGGGGAGGGGCGGCAACTTATAAACTTTGACCATTGTTTACACATAGTAGTTGTTAATTATGAAGTGTACAGACGTTTTCAGGGGACTTTTTTGTGTTGGGGTTAGGATAGGTCGGGGGGGGGGCAGGTTACGTTGGAGGATCTTTCCATGGAGGAATATTTCATGAGGGAAGAGAATTTCCATGAAGGGGTCGCAGGATTTTCTAGCATCATTTATAAAAAGACAATGAGAAAATATTTTTTTTTCAACTGGAAGTAATGATCAACATTAAAACTTAAAACGAACATAAAATATTACTTATATAAGGGGGTTCGTCTCTTCCACAATACCTTGCTCTCTACGCTACAGTGTTTTTAGTAACTATAACTAGTTATTCTACGGCCTTTGTGATTCAAGGGTCAATCTGAAAGATTTGGGACAAAATTCAAGCTTTAGTGTAAAGAACGAGGTATTGACGAGGGGGCAAACCCCTTATATACGTAATAAAATACACAAATATATAAGTTCGTTACATAAACTAATTCGTAAGGTACGTATGTTTATTACTAACAAAAACGTTTGTAAAAAAAATAAAACAAATCTAATTGTATGTTTAAGTAACCAAAACTTGGGAGGTAAGTAGGTCTCCTCTCCCACCCCCCTTTTTAGCAAAATCATCCGATTAAAGCTATGAGAAAGCCATTCAGCTTGTAATTAACATAAAAATTGCTTCTCCAGACTAAACATCCGTATGATATATGGTTAGATTATTGCAAAATATATCGTGCGAAGAGTATGTTCCGGCAGAATATGCTTCAATCTTTTGAGGATGCCAACTCCACGTGCAACTTTGGTGGAGATAATGTCGCTATGATGCTTCCACGATAGATTAGAATCAATATGGAAGCCGAGGTACCGCAGTGATATAACTTGTAAAATAGGCTTTTCACCAAATAGAACTTTACTACTTACATCAACAGAATCACCCACTCTACAGAATGTCAGTAATTTTTTTTCTTTACATTCACACACAGCAAACTTAAATTTGTAAACATCTCTAATCTTTTGAGAGTAATATGAGCTTTTCCTATCTAATTATCTGCGGATTTTGCAAAGTTTTGTTAGCAATAATGTTAGTAATATATGTATCCTTTAGATAAACGCCCATCATGTTCACGTAAACTAAATAAAGTAAAGGGCCCAGCACAGACATTTTGCTATTTACAATGTTAGATATTGTCGTATGAGTGTCTACACCAGGTAACTACTTTACCCCATGAAATACAAGGCTATCAAGCAAGGACTCTTGATCATAATTATCAAGCTTTTTTTCTATTCGACCAATTCTCTCCTCCAAATTTTCAATTTGAAATCTCAGACTACCTAGTAGAGCCTCTCAATTTTTGCAAACTTTGGATTAAACTCGAGCGTGATTGAATCATAAACCTGGCTGATTATTAGTTCAGTACCTTCTTTGTTCAATGAATTTGGGTCATTGAACTTTTCAGTAACTGAAAGTAAATGAAAGTAAGGAGCAACATTAAAACATAAAACGAGCAGAAATTACTCCGTATATGAAAGGGGTTTTTCCTCCTCAACGCCCCGCTCTTTACGCTAAAGTTTGACTCTTTCTCTTAACTCTACTTTTAAAACAGTAAGAAACTTTAGCGTAAAGAGCGGAGTGTTGAGGAGGAAAAGCCCCTTTCATATGCGGAGTAATTTCTGTTCGTTTTAAGTTTTAATGTTGCTCCCTACTTTCATTTAAAAAAACTTGTTTTTTTTATTTAATTTCTGGACGTTTTCGAATTAATGCATGCTTTGATCTTGGCTCTCTGCACATAAATAATTAAAACGAAATTTGCATAGTAATTAATTGCAATTAATCGGAAGATTTTGAGAAAAAAGGAGCGAGGGAGGAGGCCTAGTTGCCCTCCAAGTTTTTAATTACTTAAAAAAGCAACTAGAACTTTTAATTTTATACAAAAGTTTTCATTGGTAAAAATATACGTAACTTACTAAATTAACTTACGTAGCAAACTTCTATATTCGTATGTTTTTATTGCGTTTATGAGGGAGTTCAGTCCTCGTCGATACCTCGCTCTTTACACTAAAGCTTAGATTTTGTCCATTTCCTTAAGAATGACCTCTGAATCACAAAGGCCGTAGAATAAATAGTTGAAATTACTAAAAATACTTTAGCGTAAAGAGTGAGGTATAACGAGAAGGTAAACCCCTCATATGCGTAATAATTTTTGTTCGTTTTAAGTTTTAATGCTGCTCCTTACTTTCAGTAGAAAAAACTTTTCATATTTATTTTTTCATTGTTTTTTCAAATAATGCTAGAAAATCCTGCATCCCCTTCATTGATATTCTCTTCCCCCATGAGAAGTTTCTCCATGGAAATATCCTCCTAAGTAACCCCTCCCCTCAACTCTCCCCCAAAAAACAAAAAAATCCCCCTGGAAACGTCTGTACACTTCCCAGTAAACATTACTATATGTAAACACAGGTCAAAGCTTGTGACTTGCAGCCCCTCCCACGGTGACTGCGGGGGAGTGAGTCGTCCCTAAAGACGTAGTTATTAGGTTTTTCGACTATGGTGAATAAAATGGCTATCTCAGAATTTTGATCCGGTGACTTTTGGGAAAACATGACCGTGGAAGGGGGCCTAGGTGCCCTCCAATTTTTTGTTTACTTAAAAAGGGCACTAGAACTTTTATTTCCGTTGGAATAAGCCCTCTTGCGACATTCTAGGACCACTCAGTCGATATATTCACCCCTGGGGGAAAAAAACAAACAAAAAGACAAACAAATAAACACGCATCCGTGATCTGTCTTCTGGCAAAAAATGCGAAATTCCACATTTTTGTAGATAGGAGCTTGAAACTTCTACAATAAGGTAACGGGAACAATAAGATTCTACGTTAAGATTCTATGACTTTAGGGGGTGTTTCCCCCTATTTTCTCAAATGAGACAAATTTTCTTAGGCTCGTAACTTTCGATGGGTATAACTGGTCTTGATGAAACTTATATATTTAAAATCAGTATTAGAATGCAATTCTTTTGATGTAACTATTGGTATCAAAATTCCATTTTTTTTAAGTTTCGGTTACTATTGAGCCGGGTCGCTCCTTACTACAGTTCGTTACCACGAACTGTTTGATTGGTTATATTTTCCAGCAGATGACTTTTTATTTTCTCCAGCTGGGCTTCAGTTGTAGCTAATTGTTCGTAAATCGGGGCGATACTTGAAGACACCGAGTTAGACCCTAATTTATCTCTTACTTTCAGGGCTTAAAAGGTCTTAGAAAAAGTTTCTAAATTTATGTGGTATTAACAAGTTTTTGTGCCAATTTGTATTTACGAAGTGACATATAGTGATTATAAATTCTGTCGGTCTGTCTGTCTATCTGTCTTTCCCTGTTTTGCTAGTTTAGGCACTTCCAGATAAACTAGGACGATGAAATTTGGCAGGCGTATCAGGAACCAGACTAGATTAAATTAGAAATAGTCGTTTCCCCAATTCGATCATCTGGGGGGAGTGGAGAGACGGTTAATTCGAGAAAAAGACCAGGATGAAATTTGGTGGGGAAAATGAGCACAAATCCTAGATACGTGATTGACATATTCGGAACGGGTCTGCTCTCTTTGGAGAAGTTGGGGGGAGGGTTAATTCTGAAAAATGAGAAAAATCAGTACCATACAAGATTAAATTAGAAATAGTCATTTATCCGATTCGACCGTCTGTAGGGGGGGGGAGTAGAGGGACGGTTAATTCGAAAAAATGAGATGTTTTTAAGTTACGAAGGAGTGATCGAATCTTAAAGAAATCTCATATTTAGAAGGATCTTGCAACTCAGATCTTTTATTTTAGATCTCAATGAATCCAGTTTCATTGGGGGGAGTTGTGGGGGGGGGGTCCAGAAATCTTGGAAAACGCTCAGAGTGGAGAGGTCAGGATGAAATTTGGTGGGAAGATTAAGCACACATCCAAGATACGTGACTGACATAACTGGACCGGATCCGCACTCTTTGGGAGAGTTGGGGTGGGGCGGGGGGGGGGGTGTTGTTTAATCCGGAAAAATTAGAAAAAGGAGGTATTTGTAATTTATGGACGGGTGATCAGATCTGAAAGAAACTTGATATTTAGAAGGATCTTGTGCTTCAGCACTCTTGTTGCAAATCCCGACTAGATCCGGCGACAGTAGGCGGAGGTGGAGGGGGAAACCGAAAATCTTGGAAAATGATTAGAGTGAAGAGATCGGGATGAAACTTGGTGGGTAGAATAAGCAAATATAGTAGATATGTGATTGACATAACTGGACTGTATTCGATATCTTTGGGGAGTTGGGGGGGGGGTTAATTCTGAAAAATTAGAAAAAAGGAGATATTTTTAACTTAGGAAAGAGTCATCAGATATCAATGAAATTTGACGTTTTGAAGGATATCGTGTCTCATAGCTCTTATTTTAAATTCCGACCGGATCCGGTGACATTGGGGGGAAGATGGGAGGGGAAACCTAAAATCATGGAAAACGCTTAGTGGGGGGATCGGAATGAAACTTGGTGGTAAAAACAATCGTAAGTCCTAGATATGAGATTGACTTAACTGGAACGGATCTGCTCTCTTCGGGGGAGTTGGGAGGAGGAGGGTTAATTCTGAAAAATTAAAAAAAATAAGGTATTTTTAACTTACGAAGGAGAAGTTTAATCTTATTGAAATTTGGAAGGATATCATGCTTCAGAGCTCTTATTTTAAATCTCGACCGGATCCGGTGAAGAGGAAGTTGGGGGGAGACCTAAAATCTTGGAAAACACTTAGAGTATAGGGGTTGGGATGATACTTGGTGGTAAAAATAAGTATAAGTCCTAGAAACGGGATTGACATAGCCGGAACGGATCTGCTCTGTTTGGGGAGTTGGGGGGGAGGGTTAATTAAAAAAATAGACAAAAAAAGTATTTTAACTTATGAAAGAGTGATCGTACCTTAATGAAATTTCATATTTAAAAGGACCTTGAAACCCGGATATCTCATTTTAAATCCCTACCAGATCCAGTGTCATAAGGGGGGGGGGGGGCGGAAATATTGGAAAATGCTTAAAGTGGAGAGATCAGGATGTAACTTGGTGGAAAGAATAAGCACAAGTCCAAGATAGGTGACTGACATAACCGGCTCGGATCCGCTCTCTTTGGTGGAGTTGGGGGGGGGAGTAATTCGGTAAAATTAGAAAAAATTAGGTATTTGTAACTTGCGAAAGGGTGTTAGATCTAAATGAAATTTGATATCTAGAAAGATCTTGTGCTTTAAAACTCTCATTTTAAATCCCGACCCGATCTGGTGACAGTGAAGGGAGCTGGAGGGGGAATCTGGAATTCTTGGAAAACGTGAAAATCGAGGTATCTTACGAATGGGTGATCGGATCTTAATGAAACTTAATATGTAGAAGAATCTTATGTCTCAGATAATCCATTTTCAATTCGAATTGGATCCAAGGAAATAGAGGGTTGGAGGGAAAAACAGAAACCTGGGAAACCGGAAATCTTGGAAAACGCTTAGAGTAGAGAGATCAGGATGAAACTTGATGGGAAGAATAAGCACAAGCTATAGATACGAGATTGACATTTTTGGTACGGATCCGTTCTCTTTGGGGGAGCTGGAAGTTGTTAATTTGGAAAAATTAGAAAAATGGAGGTGTTTTTAACTTAAGAATGGGTGACCGGATCTTAATAAAATTTGATAAATAGGAGAAACTATTGTTTCAGAGTTCTTCTTTCAAATCCCGACCAGATCTGTTGACATTGGGGGGGGGGGAGTTGGAGGGGGAAACTGGAAATCTTGGAAAACGCTTTCTTGGATCTTGGATCCGCTTTCTTTGGGGGAGTTAGGTGGTGTGGTTCAGTGCTTTGGTGAGTTTAGCGCTTTTGGACGTGCTAGGACGATAAAAATTGGTAGGCATGTCAGGGAGCTGCACTAATTGACTCGTTACAGTTGTTTTCCACGATTCGACCATCTGGGGGACTGAAGGGAGATGAAAAATTAGAAAAATTGAGGTATTTTTAACTTACGAGTGGGCGATCAGATCTTAATGAATTTGGATGTTTAGAAGGACCTCGTGACTCAGAGCTCTTATTTTAAATCCTGACCGGCATTAAGCCTCTGATTTTCCTTTTAAAGCAATCTATTGATTCTTAGAATTTTGCTATAGCTCATATCATATGAGCTCTTAGCTCTTTTTTTGACGAATTGTATATAAATATAGTATAAAAAATTAATTAAATACCCCTAAGGGGTTTCCTTCCTCCATTACCTGTATTTATGATCCCAGGGCAAGGGTGCCCAATGTTTATTATGTACCTTCAGGAACAAATCACTTTAAATGACATTAATTTAATAGTATATGCATTACTCCGTAAAGCAAAGTTCCAAACCGGGGAAATCAGTCATTTATGAACGAGCCTATAAATCATCAACTGTATGAGATGATGGGGAAAAACCAAAATATTCTAAGATACGGCACTATTAGGAATAAAATGAGATCCCGTGGAACTAAAATGGACGAATATCCTACAACTTTAGATTTAAAAAAAATAATGTTCGTATATTTTATAGGCCTGCAATCGGTGTTTCTTTACTTTTAAGAGCCAATAATGTTTAAAATAATGTGTTTTAGAGAATAACATTCTTTTTTTAAATAATATTCATACATTTTATAGGCCTACAATCGATGTTTCTTTACTTTTAAAGGCCAATAATGTTTAAAATAATGTGTTTTTAAGAATAATATTCTTTTTAAAAATAATATTTTTTTTTTAATAATGTTTATACATTTTTATAGGCCTACAATCAGTGTTTCTTTACTTTTAAAGGCCAATAATGTTTAAAATAAAGTGTCTTTAAGAATATTGTTCTTTTTGAAAATAACGTTCATACATTTTATAGGCGTTTCTTTACTTTTAAAGGCCAATAATGTTTAAAATAATGTGTTTTTAAGAATATTGTTCTTTATAAAAATAATTTTCATACATTTTATAGGCCTACAATTGGCGTTTTTTACTTTTAAAGGCCAATAATGTTATCTGCTTTGTAACAGCTTTGTAACCTAACAAATTCCAATTCGTATGAAGTGTTAAAAATGATATTGCCTCAAGGTGTTGTTGCCAATTATACATGTTCTCAACTTCCTTTTAAATCTGGTCGTAATGCTAAGGAGATATCAACATTCTTAATGATATTCTGGCAAACCCCTCAAGGAGTGCTTAAGCCAATGAGAAAGGAGGAAATCTTGAATACTGAGAGTTATTGCTAAAAATCATCTCTCATAACTACAATCTTAAGAATCTTTGGGATTATTTATCGGTATAAGATCTACAAAACGACACAAAAATCAAGGATGTATGATTAGTACAACCCTTTTATATAGCAAAGGAAGAATATCTTAAATGGCAAATTTTAAAGGAAACTGATGACAATAAAAAAAAATTAACGGCTAAGAATTTTGAAATGTTGTGGAAAATCGAGAGGCTACTTTACAATTCTCTACGTCTTCTAAAAGTAATTTTATTCCTACTTTTAAAAATTAGAGTTGTCTCCACTAATTAATATTTTATGAAGCTCTAAAGAAAAAAAATGCAAATTTGTTCGGCCTATTCATGTTAAAGCTTTCAATGAAGCCACAGCAATTTTTTCATCGAAGAATCTGCTCGTGTCTGTTGTTAATACGCATTTCACTGTTATAGGAAAATAGCATTTGCTTCAAACCTCGGAGATTTACCTTAAAAGTTCAACAAATAAAATAATTAAAAGTCCCTCAAAAAACCGTAAATTCCATAAAATCAATGCAAAACTGCCTAGAAGCAAAAAAATATTGTTGACTCAGTTGTTATCTCTAAAGATCAGTTGTTAGGGCTGTCACAGGATGTATTGTATTGTTTCATTGGCAGCATGAATGATTACGCAATACCAGGTACCGCATCACTCTAATTATTGGAAACATGCCATGAAATTCTTTGAAAACAAGATGCATATTCCTTAAATGATGCCATAAAGGTGCTAGCAACTCTAATAGTACATGGGAATATAGACTACCACAGTATTCGTCACTCAAATGACCAGTCGTGAGGGCTATCACAGGATGTATTGTTTTGTTTCACTTTAAGATGAATAATTGCACAATACCAGAAAGCGCATCATTCACAAAATTTTGGATGCATAACAATAAAATTCTCAATGTCCCCGAAAAATTCCAAGTCCAAAAAAATAATTCTGAGCCCCAAAACATCAGAAATTTCATAAAATCAATTAAAAGCTGTTTAGAAGAAAAAAATATTGTTGACTCAGTTGTCATCTCATAAGATGACAGCCCATTTAAGGGCTATCACAAAATGTAATGTATTATTTTATTGACAACATGAATGATTACGCAATACCAGATAAGGCATCAAATATGAAATTTTCAGAAACATACCAGGAAATTCTCGGAAAACTAGGATGCATATTCTTGGAATGATGTCAAAAATGGTATCAGCAACTCCAATAATACATTAGAGTATGGGCTACAACAGTATCTGTGTATCAAAAGAACAGACGTGAGGGCTGTCACAGGATGTTTTACGTTGTTTCACTGACAAGATAATAATTACGCAATACCGGATAACTTATCATTTTTGAAATTCACAGAAACATATCAGGAAATTCTTGGTGTCTCAAAATTATTCCTTGTCAATTCTAAGTGAAGGAATAATTCCAAGTCAAACAATTATATGTTCCAAAATAATTCGCATTAAAAAAGGATGCGGCAGGAGCAAATTTGGGGAGCTCTCATTGGGGCCCTGGAGGGGGCACTGGGTCCTGGACGGGAGTGTGGGGACCCAAACTCATGTGCAAATTTGGTAATAGAAAGAGATTTGCTCAGGGCAATTACATTACAATAACGATATCTGGCCTGTTGTAGTCATAACCAATTATCAATAATCAATAATCAGCTGGATACCATTATAGTACAAAACATATCTACCAATTCTATATTAGAGTCCATATTAAAACTTCTTTTATTAGACGTCAAATCACTTTAAACTAGTTTTCAATTATTTTATAACATATTTGGCAAACGAAACTCAGATAATAGTGGTTCAAAAAATATCCTTATCAACTGGAAATGAGATAATATCATATGTATAAGACTGTTGTTGTATCAATTGAATGGTTTCGGCGAGAATATTTTTTTTCTGGAAAATACTAAGACTCTCCATAGAAGTTTTTATCCGGATACGAGGGACTAACAACTCCAATAGCGCATTGCGATAGGAGGAGGACGTATGGGAGGGGTTAGCAACTCCAGTACTAGATCGGGACAGGGCTCGTGTTGAACTCATTTTGGCCATACTACTCATATATACCTCAGTAGTATGATGCAGGTAAAAATACACAACAAACTTAGCTAATAATAAAATAAAAAGTGTAATGAGTCATTGTGGAAATGTTTTTTTTAGTAGTTTCATGATACCTAGACGACAAATAAATAACCACCAAAAGACGACAAATAAATAAACAACAAAAAATATACAGTTAGATTACTTGCGATAAAAGCAAGTTATGATGAGTCAAAATTGAAATTGAAGAACAAAGAAACATCCGATTGGAAGGAATATGCAGATAGAAGATAAGCAGCAGAAAGAGATAAGTGATAAACAGTCAGAACTTTTCAAAAGTATTTTGGAATATTGGTAGCCTGGGATTTTCTGGCCTACAAAAAAAATCTACATAGAAAGCCAGTTTGAGGCTATTGGTTTGGAGCCTTAATTGTGGAAAAAATCATAGGATTGATGTCATAGATATTAGCTTATTTCAAGAGAATAAATCAAATCATTTCCACACCCCCTCCAGGAATAAACATATGGTTCTTATAACTATGACCCATGCAATTTTACAAAAGGAACGTAGATTGAAATTTTTTTTCTAAAGTAATGATAAAAGAAAATGAAGAACAAAGAAATAGTTAGAATACTTGTGTCAGTAACAATTATAACGAGCCAAAAACAAAAGTGAAGAGCAAAGAAGCTTACGGTTTGAAGATAAATGGCAGCAAGAATTAAAACGAGTCAAAACCAAAGTGAAGAACTAAGCAAAATGCGGTTACAAGACATATAACAAAGAGGAGTTGAACGAATTTAAAATGAAAGC
>NW_027064838.1:0-24293 GCF_032884065.1 Artemia franciscana
TAAAAAATGAAGATATTAGACTATTTTATGATTGCAAATGGTAAAGAATGTGATTAAAGGCTCTTTTCCTATGTCAAAAGTTTTAGTTTTCGAGGGTAATAGCTACGTATGTTGAAAAAATGAAGATATTAGACTATTTTATGATTGCAAATGGTAAAGAATGTGATTAAAGGCTCTTTTCCTATGTCAAAAGTTTTAGTTTTCGAGGGTAATAGCTACGTATGTTGAAAAAATGAAGATATTAGACTATTTTATGATTGCAAATGGTAAAGAATGTGATTAAAGGCTCTTTTCCTATGTCAAAAGTTTTAGTTTTCGAGGGTAATAGCTACGTATGTTGAAAAAATGAAGATATTAGACTATTTTATGATTGCAAATGGTAAAGAATGTGATTAAAGGCTCTTTTCCTATGTCAAAAGTTTTAGTTTTCGAGGGTAATAGCTACGTATGTTGAAAAAATGAAGATATTAGACTATTTTATGATTGCAAATGGTAAAGAATGTGATTAAAGGCTCTTTTCCTATGTCAAAAGTTTTAGTTTTCGAGGGTAATAGCTACGTATGTTGAAAAAATGAAGATATTAGACTATTTTATGATTGCAAATGGTAAAGAATGTGATTAAAGGCTCTTTTCCTATGTCAAAAGTTTTAGTTTTCGAGGGTAATAGCTACGTATGTTGAAAAAATGAAGATATTAGACTATTTTATGATTGCAAATGGTAAAGAATGTGATTAAAGGCTCTTTTCCTATGTCAAAAGTTTTAGTTTTCGAGGGTAATAGCTACGTATGTTGAAAAAATGAAGATATTAGACTATTTTATGATTGCACATGGTAAAGAATGTGATTAAAGGCTCTTTTCCTATGTCAAAAGTTTTAGTTTTCGAGGGTAATAGCTACGTATGTTGAAAAAATGAAGATATTAGACTATTTTATGATTGCACGTGGTAAAGAATGTGCTTAAAGGCTCTTTTCCTATGTCAAAAGTTTTAGTTTTCGAGGGTAATAGCTACGTATGTTGAAAAAATGAAGATATTAGACTATTTTATGATTGCAAATGGTAAAGAATGTGATTAAAGGCTCTTTTCCTATGTCAAAAGTTTTAGTTTTCGAGGGTAATAGCTACGTATGTTGAAAAAATGAAGATATTAGACTATTTTATGATTGCAAATGGTAAAGAATGTGATTAAAGGCTCTTTTCCTATGTCAAAAGTTTTAGTTTTCGAGGGTAATAGCTACGTATGTTGAAAAAATGAAGATATTAGACTATTTTATGATTGCAAATGGTAAAGAATGTGATTAAAGGCTCTTTTCCTATGTCAAAAGTTTTAGTTTTCGAGGGTAATAGCTACGTATGTTGAAAAAATGAAGATATTAGACTATTTTATGATTGCACATGGTAAAGAATGTGATTAAAGGCTCTTTTCCTATGTCAAAAGTTTTAGTTTTCGAGGGTAATAGCTACGTATGTTGAAAAAATGAAGATATTAGACTATTTTATGATTGCAAATGGTAAAGAATGTGATTAAAGGCTCTTTTCCTATGTCAAAAGTTTTAGTTTTCGAGGGTAATAGCTACGTATGTTGAAAAAATGAAGATATTAGACTATTTTATGATTGCAAATGGTAAAGAATGTGATTAAAGGCTCTTTTCCTATGTCAAAAGTTTTAGTTTTCGAGGGTAATAGCTACGTATGTTGAAAAAATGAAGATATTAGACTATTTTATGATTGCAAATGGTAAAGAATGTGATTAAAGGCTCTTTTCCTATGTCAAAAGTTTTAGTTTTCGAGGGTAATAGCTACGTATGTTGAAAAAATGAAGATATTAGACTATTTTATGATTGCAAATGGTAAAGAATGTGATTAAAGGCTCTTTTCCTATGTCAAAAGTTTTAGTTTTCGAGGGTAATAGCTACGTATGTTGAAAAAATGAAGATATTAGACTATTTTATGATTGCAAATGGTAAAGAATGTGATTAAAGGCTCTTTTCCTATGTCAAAAGTTTTAGTTTTCGAGGGTAATAGCTACGTATGTTGAAAAAATGAAGATATTAGACTATTTTATGATTGCAAATGGTAAAGAATGTGATTAAAGGCTCTTTTCCTATGTCAAAAGTTTTAGTTTTCGAGGGTAATAGCTACGTATGTTGAAAAAATGAAGATATTAGACTATTTTATGATTGCAAATGGTAAAGAATGTGATTAAAGGCTCTTTTCCTATGTCAAAAGTTTTAGTTTTCGAGGGTAATAGCTACGTATGTTGAAAAAATGAAGATATTAGACTATTTTATGATTGCAAATGGTAAAGAATGTGATTAAAGGCTCTTTTCCTATGTCAAAAGTTTTAGTTTTCGAGGGTAATAGCTACGTATGTTGAAAAAATGAAGATATTAGACTATTTTATGATTGCAAATGGTAAAGAATGTGATTAAAGGCTCTTTTCCTATGTCAAAAGTTTTAGTTTTCGAGGGTAATAGCTACGTATGTTGAAAAAATGAAGATATTAGACTATTTTATGATTGCAAATGGTAAAGAATGTGATTAAAGGCTCTTTTCCTATGTCAAAAGTTTTAGTTTTCGAGGGTAATAGCTACGTATGTTGAAAAAATGAAGATATTAGACTATTTTATGATTGCAAATGGTAAAGAATGTGATTAAAGGCTCTTTTCCTATGTCAAAAGTTTTAGTTTTCGAGGGTAATAGCTACGTATGTTGAAAAAATGAAGATATTAGACTATTTTATGATTGCAAATGGTAAAGAATGTGATTAAAGGCTCTTTTCCTATGTCAAAAGTTTTAGTTTTCGAGGGTAATAGCTACGTATGTTGAAAAAATGAAGATATTAGACTATTTTATGATTGCAAATGGTAAAGAATGTGATTAAAGGCTCTTTTCCTATGTCAAAAGTTTTAGTTTTCGAGGGTAATAGCTACGTATGTTGAAAAAATGAAGATATTAGACTATTTTATGATTGCAAATGGTAAAGAATGTGATTAAAGGCTCTTTTCCTATGTCAAAAGTTTTAGTTTTCGAGGGTAATAGCTACGTATGTTGAAAAAATGAAGATATTAGACTATTTTATGATTGCAAATGGTAAAGAATGTGATTAAAGGCTCTTTTCCTATGTCAAAAGTTTTAGTTTTCGAGGGTAATAGCTACGTATGTTGAAAAAATGAAGATATTAGACTATTTTATGATTGCAAATGGTAAAGAATGTGATTAAAGGCTCTTTTCCTATGTCAAAAGTTTTAGTTTTCGAGGGTAATAGCTACGTATGTTGAAAAAATGAAGATATTAGACTATTTTATGATTGCAAATGGTAAAGAATGTGATTAAAGGCTCTTTTCCTATGTCAAAAGTTTTAGTTTTCGAGGGTAATAGCTACGTATGTTGAAAAAATGAAGATATTAGACTATTTTATGATTGCAAATGGTAAAGAATGTGATTAAAGGCTCTTTTCCTATGTCAAAAGTTTTAGTTTTCGAGGGTAATAGCTACGTATGTTGAAAAAATGAAGATATTAGACTATTTTATGATTGCAAATGGTAAAGAATGTGATTAAAGGCTCTTTTCCTATGTCAAAAGTTTTAGTTTTCGAGGGTAATAGCTACGTATGTTGAAAAAATGAAGATATTAGACTATTTTATGATTGCAAATGGTAAAGAATGTGATTAAAGGCTCTTTTCCTATGTCAAAAGTTTTAGTTTTCGAGGGTAATAGCTACGTATGTTGAAAAAATGAAGATATTAGACTATTTTATGATTGCAAATGGTAAAGAATGTGATTAAAGGCTCTTTTCCTATGTCAAAAGTTTTAGTTTTCGAGGGTAATAGCTACGTATGTTGAAAAAATGAAGATATTAGACTATTTTATGATTGCAAATGGTAAAGAATGTGATTAAAGGCTCTTTTCCTATGTCAAAAGTTTTAGTTTTCGAGGGTAATAGCTACGTATGTTGAAAAAATGAAGATATTAGACTATTTTATGATTGCAAATGGTAAAGAATGTGATTAAAGGCTCTTTTCCTATGTCAAAAGTTTTAGTTTTCGAGGGTAATAGCTACGTATGTTGAAAAAATGAAGATATTAGACTATTTTATGATTGCAAATGGTAAAGAATGTGATTAAAGGCTCTTTTCCTATGTCAAAAGTTTTAGTTTTCGAGGGTAATAGCTACGTATGTTGAAAAAATGAAGATATTAGACTATTTTATGATTGCAAATGGTAAAGAATGTGATTAAAGGCTCTTTTCCTATGTCAAAAGTTTTAGTTTTCGAGGGTAATAGCTACGTATGTTGAAAAAATGAAGATATTAGACTATTTTATGATTGCAAATGGTAAAGAATGTGATTAAAGGCTCTTTTCCTATGTCAAAAGTTTTAGTTTTCGAGGGTAATAGCTACGTATGTTGAAAAAATGAAGATATTAGACTATTTTATGATTGCAAATGGTAAAGAATGTGATTAAAGGCTCTTTTCCTATGTCAAAAGTTTTAGTTTTCGAGGGTAATAGCTACGTATGTTGAAAAAATGAAGATATTAGACTATTTTATGATTGCAAATGGTAAAGAATGTGATTAAAGGCTCTTTTCCTATGTCAAAAGTTTTAGTTTTCGAGGGTAATAGCTACGTATGTTGAAAAAATGAAGATATTAGACTATTTTATGATTGCAAATGGTAAAGAATGTGATTAAAGGCTCTTTTCCTATGTCAAAAGTTTTAGTTTTCGAGGGTAATAGCTACGTATGTTGAAAAAATGAAGATATTAGACTATTTTATGATTGCAAATGGTAAAGAATGTGATTAAAGGCTCTTTTCCTATGTCAAAAGTTTTAGTTTTCGAGGGTAATAGCTACGTATGTTGAAAAAATGAAGATATTAGACTATTTTATGATTGCAAATGGTAAAGAATGTGATTAAAGGCTCTTTTCCTATGTCAAAAGTTTTAGTTTTCGAGGGTAATAGCTACGTATGTTGAAAAAATGAAGATATTAGACTATTTTATGATTGCAAATGGTAAAGAATGTGATTAAAGGCTCTTTTCCTATGTCAAAAGTTTTAGTTTTCGAGGGTAATAGCTACGTATGTTGAAAAAATGAAGATATTAGACTATTTTATGATTGCAAATGGTAAAGAATGTGATTAAAGGCTCTTTTCCTATGTCAAAAGTTTTAGTTTTCGAGGGTAATAGCTACGTATGTTGAAAAAATGAAGATATTAGACTATTTTATGATTGCAAATGGTAAAGAATGTGATTAAAGGCTCTTTTCCTATGTCAAAAGTTTTAGTTTTCGAGGGTAATAGCTACGTATGTTGAAAAAATGAAGATATTAGACTATTTTATGATTGCAAATGGTAAAGAATGTGATTAAAGGCTCTTTTCCTATGTCAAAAGTTTTAGTTTTCGAGGGTAATAGCTACGTATGTTGAAAAAATGAAGATATTAGACTATTTTATGATTGCAAATGGTAAAGAATGTGATTAAAGGCTCTTTTCCTATGTCAAAAGTTTTAGTTTTCGAGGGTAATAGCTACGTATGTTGAAAAAATGAAGATATTAGACTATTTTATGATTGCAAATGGTAAAGAATGTGATTAAAGGCTCTTTTCCTATGTCAAAAGTTTTAGTTTTCGAGGGTAATAGCTACGTATGTTGAAAAAATGAAGATATTAGACTATTTTATGATTGCAAATGGTAAAGAATGTGATTAAAGGCTCTTTTCCTATGTCAAAAGTTTTAGTTTTCGAGGGTAATAGCTACGTATGTTGAAAAAATGAAGATATTAGACTATTTTATGATTGCAAATGGTAAAGAATGTGATTAAAGGCTCTTTTCCTATGTCAAAAGTTTTAGTTTTCGAGGGTAATAGCTACGTATGTTGAAAAAATGAAGATATTAGACTATTTTATGATTGCAAATGGTAAAGAATGTGATTAAAGGCTCTTTTCCTATGTCAAAAGTTTTAGTTTTCGAGGGTAATAGCTACGTATGTTGAAAAAATGAAGATATTAGACTATTTTATGATTGCAAATGGTAAAGAATGTGATTAAAGGCTCTTTTCCTATGTCAAAAGTTTTAGTTTTCGAGGGTAATAGCTACGTATGTTGAAAAAATGAAGATATTAGACTATTTTATGATTGCAAATGGTAAAGAATGTGATTAAAGGCTCTTTTCCTATGTCAAAAGTTTTAGTTTTCGAGGGTAATAGCTACGTATGTTGAAAAAATGAAGATATTAGACTATTTTATGATTGCAAATGGTAAAGAATGTGATTAAAGGCTCTTTTCCTATGTCAAAAGTTTTAGTTTTCGAGGGTAATAGCTACGTATGTTGAAAAAATGAAGATATTAGACTATTTTATGATTGCAAATGGTAAAGAATGTGATTAAAGGCTCTTTTCCTATGTCAAAAGTTTTAGTTTTCGAGGGTAATAGCTACGTATGTTGAAAAAATGAAGATATTAGACTATTTTATGATTGCAAATGGTAAAGAATGTGATTAAAGGCTCTTTTCCTATGTCAAAAGTTTTAGTTTTCGAGGGTAATAGCTACGTATGTTGAAAAAATGAAGATATTAGACTATTTTATGATTGCAAATGGTAAAGAATGTGATTAAAGGCTCTTTTCCTATGTCAAAAGTTTTAGTTTTCGAGGGTAATAGCTACGTATGTTGAAAAAATGAAGATATTAGACTATTTTATGATTGCAAATGGTAAAGAATGTGATTAAAGGCTCTTTTCCTATGTCAAAAGTTTTAGTTTTCGAGGGTAATAGCTACGTATGTTGAAAAAATGAAGATATTAGACTATTTTATGATTGCAAATGGTAAAGAATGTGATTAAAGGCTCTTTTCCTATGTCAAAAGTTTTAGTTTTCGAGGGTAATAGCTACGTATGTTGAAAAAATGAAGATATTAGACTATTTTATGATTGCAAATGGTAAAGAATGTGATTAAAGGCTCTTTTCCTATGTCAAAAGTTTTAGTTTTCGAGGGTAATAGCTACGTATGTTGAAAAAATGAAGATATTAGACTATTTTATGATTGCAAATGGTAAAGAATGTGATTAAAGGCTCTTTTCCTATGTCAAAAGTTTTAGTTTTCGAGGGTAATAGCTACGTATGTTGAAAAAATGAAGATATTAGACTATTTTATGATTGCAAATGGTAAAGAATGTGATTAAAGGCTCTTTTCCTATGTCAAAAGTTTTAGTTTTCGAGGGTAATAGCTACGTATGTTGAAAAAATGAAGATATTAGACTATTTTATGATTGCAAATGGTAAAGAATGTGATTAAAGGCTCTTTTCCTATGTCAAAAGTTTTAGTTTTCGAGGGTAATAGCTACGTATGTTGAAAAAATGAAGATATTAGACTATTTTATGATTGCAAATGGTAAAGAATGTGATTAAAGGCTCTTTTCCTATGTCAAAAGTTTTAGTTTTCGAGGGTAATAGCTACGTATGTTGAAAAAATGAAGATATTAGACTATTTTATGATTGCAAATGGTAAAGAATGTGATTAAAGGCTCTTTTCCTATGTCAAAAGTTTTAGTTTTCGAGGGTAATAGCTACGTATGTTGAAAAAATGAAGATATTAGACTATTTTATGATTGCAAATGGTAAAGAATGTGATTAAAGGCTCTTTTCCTATGTCAAAAGTTTTAGTTTTCGAGGGTAATAGCTACGTATGTTGAAAAAATGAAGATATTAGACTATTTTATGATTGCAAATGGTAAAGAATGTGATTAAAGGCTCTTTTCCTATGTCAAAAGTTTTAGTTTTCGAGGGTAATAGCTACGTATGTTGAAAAAATGAAGATATTAGACTATTTTATGATTGCAAATGGTAAAGAATGTGATTAAAGGCTCTTTTCCTATGTCAAAAGTTTTAGTTTTCGAGGGTAATAGCTACGTATGTTGAAAAAATGAAGATATTAGACTATTTTATGATTGCAAATGGTAAAGAATGTGATTAAAGGCTCTTTTCCTATGTCAAAAGTTTTAGTTTTCGAGGGTAATAGCTACGTATGTTGAAAAAATGAAGATATTAGACTATTTTATGATTGCAAATGGTAAAGAATGTGATTAAAGGCTCTTTTCCTATGTCAAAAGTTTTAGTTTTCGAGGGTAATAGCTACGTATGTTGAAAAAATGAAGATATTAGACTATTTTATGATTGCAAATGGTAAAGAATGTGATTAAAGGCTCTTTTCCTATGTCAAAAGTTTTAGTTTTCGAGGGTAATAGCTACGTATGTTGAAAAAATGAAGATATTAGACTATTTTATGATTGCAAATGGTAAAGAATGTGATTAAAGGCTCTTTTCCTATGTCAAAAGTTTTAGTTTTCGAGGGTAATAGCTACGTATGTTGAAAAAATGAAGATATTAGACTATTTTATGATTGCAAATGGTAAAGAATGTGATTAAAGGCTCTTTTCCTATGTCAAAAGTTTTAGTTTTCGAGGGTAATAGCTACGTATGTTGAAAAAATGAAGATATTAGACTATTTTATGATTGCAAATGGTAAAGAATGTGATTAAAGGCTCTTTTCCTATGTCAAAAGTTTTAGTTTTCGAGGGTAATAGCTACGTATGTTGAAAAAATGAAGATATTAGACTATTTTATGATTGCAAATGGTAAAGAATGTGATTAAAGGCTCTTTTCCTATGTCAAAAGTTTTAGTTTTCGAGGGTAATAGCTACGTATGTTGAAAAAATGAAGATATTAGACTATTTTATGATTGCAAATGGTAAAGAATGTGATTAAAGGCTCTTTTCCTATGTCAAAAGTTTTAGTTTTCGAGGGTAATAGCTACGTATGTTGAAAAAATGAAGATATTAGACTATTTTATGATTGCAAATGGTAAAGAATGTGATTAAAGGCTCTTTTCCTATGTCAAAAGTTTTAGTTTTCGAGGGTAATAGCTACGTATGTTGAAAAAATGAAGATATTAGACTATTTTATGATTGCAAATGGTAAAGAATGTGATTAAAGGCTCTTTTCCTATGTCAAAAGTTTTAGTTTTCGAGGGTAATAGCTACGTATGTTGAAAAAATGAAGATATTAGACTATTTTATGATTGCAAATGGTAAAGAATGTGATTAAAGGCTCTTTTCCTATGTCAAAAGTTTTAGTTTTCGAGGGTAATAGCTACGTATGTTGAAAAAATGAAGATATTAGACTATTTTATGATTGCAAATGGTAAAGAATGTGATTAAAGGCTCTTTTCCTATGTCAAAAGTTTTAGTTTTCGAGGGTAATAGCTACGTATGTTGAAAAAATGAAGATATTAGACTATTTTATGATTGCAAATGGTAAAGAATGTGATTAAAGGCTCTTTTCCTATGTCAAAAGTTTTAGTTTTCGAGGGTAATAGCTACGTATGTTGAAAAAATGAAGATATTAGACTATTTTATGATTGCAAATGGTAAAGAATGTGATTAAAGGCTCTTTTCCTATGTCAAAAGTTTTAGTTTTCGAGGGTAATAGCTACGTATGTTGAAAAAATGAAGATATTAGACTATTTTATGATTGCAAATGGTAAAGAATGTGATTAAAGGCTCTCTTTTCCTATGTCAAAAGTTTTAGTTTTCGAGGGTAATAGCTACGTATGTTGAAAAAATGAAGATATTAGACTATTTTATGATTGCAAATGGTAAAGAATGTGATTAAAGGCTCTTTTCCTATGTCAAAAGTTTTAGTTTTCGAGGGTAATAGCTACGTATGTTGAAAAAATGAAGATATTAGACTATTTTATGATTGCAAATGGTAAAGAATGTGATTAAAGGCTCTTTTCCTATGTCAAAAGTTTTAGTTTTCGAGGGTAATAGCTACGTATGTTGAAAAAATGAAGATATTAGACTATTTTATGATTGCAAATGGTAAAGAATGTGATTAAAGGCTCTTTTCCTATGTCAAAAGTTTTAGTTTTCGAGGGTAATAGCTACGTATGTTGAAAAAATGAAGATATTAGACTATTTTATGATTGCAAATGGTAAAGAATGTGATTAAAGGCTCTTTTCCTATGTCAAAAGTTTTAGTTTTCGAGGGTAATAGCTACGTATGTTGAAAAAATGAAGATATTAGACTATTTTATGATTGCAAATGGTAAAGAATGTGATTAAAGGCTCTTTTCCTATGTCAAAAGTTTTAGTTTTCGAGGGTAATAGCTACGTATGTTGAAAAAATGAAGATATTAGACTATTTTATGATTGCAAATGGTAAAGAATGTGATTAAAGGCTCTTTTCCTATGTCAAAAGTTTTAGTTTTCGAGGGTAATAGCTACGTATGTTGAAAAAATGAAGATATTAGACTATTTTATGATTGCAAATGGTAAAGAATGTGATTAAAGGCTCTTTTCCTATGTCAAAAGTTTTAGTTTTCGAGGGTAATAGCTACGTATGTTGAAAAAATGAAGATATTAGACTATTTTATGATTGCAAATGGTAAAGAATGTGATTAAAGGCTCTTTTCCTATGTCAAAAGTTTTAGTTTTCGAGGGTAATAGCTACGTATGTTGAAAAAATGAAGATATTAGACTATTTTATGATTGCAATGGTAAAGAATGTGATTAAAGGCTCTTTTCCTATGTCAAAAGTTTTAGTTTTCGAGGGTAATAGCTACGTATGTTGAAAAAATGAAGATATTAGACTATTTTATGATTGCAAATGGTAAAGAATGTGATTAAAGGCTCTTTTCCTATGTCAAAAGTTTTAGTTTTCGAGGGTAATAGCTACGTATGTTGAAAAAATGAAGATATTAGACTATTTTATGATTGCAAATGGTAAAGAATGTGATTAAAGGCTCTTTTCCTATGTCAAAAGTTTTAGTTTTCGAGGGTAATAGCTACGTATGTTGAAAAAATGAAGATATTAGACTATTTTATGATTGCAAATGGTAAAGAATGTGATTAAAGGCTCTTTTCCTATGTCAAAAGTTTTAGTTTTCGAGGGTAATAGCTACGTATGTTGAAAAAATGAAGATATTAGACTATTTTATGATTGCAAATGGTAAAGAATGTGATTAAAGGCTCTTTTCCTATGTCAAAAGTTTTAGTTTTCGAGGGTAATAGCTACGTATGTTGAAAAAATGAAGATATTAGACTATTTTATGATTGCAAATGGTAAAGAATGTGATTAAAGGCTCTTTTCCTATGTCAAAAGTTTTAGTTTTCGAGGGTAATAGCTACGTATGTTGAAAAAATGAAGATATTAGACTATTTTATGATTGCAAATGGTAAAGAATGTGATTAAAGGCTCTTTTCCTATGTCAAAAGTTTTAGTTTTCGAGGGTAATAGCTACGTATGTTGAAAAAATGAAGATATTAGACTATTTTATGATTGCAAATGGTAAAGAATGTGATTAAAGGCTCTTTTCCTATGTCAAAAGTTTTAGTTTTCGAGGGTAATAGCTACGTATGTTGAAAAAATGAAGATATTAGACTATTTTATGATTGCAAATGGTAAAGAATGTGATTAAAGGCTCTTTTCCTATGTCAAAAGTTTTAGTTTTCGAGGGTAATAGCTACGTATGTTGAAAAAATGAAGATATTAGACTATTTTATGATTGCAAATGGTAAAGAATGTGATTAAAGGCTCTTTTCCTATGTCAAAAGTTTTAGTTTTCGAGGGTAATAGCTACGTATGTTGAAAAAATGAAGATATTAGACTATTTTATGATTGCAAATGGTAAAGAATGTGATTAAAGGCTCTTTTCCTATGTCAAAAGTTTTAGTTTTCGAGGGTAATAGCTACGTATGTTGAAAAAATGAAGATATTAGACTATTTTATGATTGCAAATGGTAAAGAATGTGATTAAAGGCTCTTTTCCTATGTCAAAAGTTTTAGTTTTCGAGGGTAATAGCTACGTATGTTGAAAAAATGAAGATATTAGACTATTTTATGATTGCAAATGGTAAAGAATGTGATTAAAGGCTCTTTTCCTATGTCAAAAGTTTTAGTTTTCGAGGGTAATAGCTACGTATGTTGAAAAAATGAAGATATTAGACTATTTTATGATTGCAAATGGTAAAGAATGTGATTAAAGGCTCTTTTCCTATGTCAAAAGTTTTAGTTTTCGAGGGTAATAGCTACGTATGTTGAAAAAATGAAGATATTAGACTATTTTATGATTGCAAATGGTAAAGAATGTGATTAAAGGCTCTTTTCCTATGTCAAAAGTTTTAGTTTTCGAGGGTAATAGCTACGTATGTTGAAAAAATGAAGATATTAGACTATTTTATGATTGCAAATGGTAAAGAATGTGATTAAAGGCTCTTTTCCTATGTCAAAAGTTTTAGTTTTCGAGGGTAATAGCTACGTATGTTGAAAAAATGAAGATATTAGACTATTTTATGATTGCAAATGGTAAAGAATGTGATTAAAGGCTCTTTTCCTATGTCAAAAGTTTTAGTTTTCGAGGGTAATAGCTACGTATGTTGAAAAAATGAAGATATTAGACTATTTTATGATTGCAAATGGTAAAGAATGTGATTAAAGGCTCTTTTCCTATGTCAAAAGTTTTAGTTTTCGAGGGTAATAGCTACGTATGTTGAAAAAATGAAGATATTAGACTATTTTATGATTGCAAATGGTAAAGAATGTGATTAAAGGCTCTTTTCCTATGTCAAAAGTTTTAGTTTTCGAGGGTAATAGCTACGTATGTTGAAAAAATGAAGATATTAGACTATTTTATGATTGCAAATGGTAAAGAATGTGATTAAAGGCTCTTTTCCTATGTCAAAAGTTTTAGTTTTCGAGGGTAATAGCTACGTATGTTGAAAAAATGAAGATATTAGACTATTTTATGATTGCACATGGTAAAGAATGTGATTAAAGGCTCTTTTCCTATGTCAAAAGTTTTAGTTTTCGAGGGTAATAGCTACGTATGTTGAAAAAATGAAGATATTAGACTATTTTATGATTGCAAATGGTAAAGAATGTGATTAAAGGCTCTTTTCCTATGTCAAAAGTTTTAGTTTTCGAGGGTAATAGCTACGTATGTTGAAAAAATGAAGATATTAGACTATTTTATGATTGCAAATGGTAAAGAATGTGATTAAAGGCTCTTTTCCTATGTCAAAAGTTTTAGTTTTCGAGGGTAATAGCTACGTATGTTGAAAAAATGAAGATATTAGACTATTTTATGATTGCAAATGGTAAAGAATGTGATTAAAGGCTCTTTTCCTATGTCAAAAGTTTTAGTTTTCGAGGGTAATAGCTACGTATGTTGAAAAAATGAAGATATTAGACTATTTTATGATTGCAAATGGTAAAGAATGTGATTAAAGGCTCTTTTCCTATGTCAAAAGTTTTAGTTTTCGAGGGTAATAGCTACGTATGTTGAAAAAATGAAGATATTAGACTATTTTATGATTGCAAATGGTAAAGAATGTGATTAAAGGCTCTTTTCCTATGTCAAAAGTTTTAGTTTTCGAGGGTAATAGCTACGTATGTTGAAAAAATGAAGATATTAGACTATTTTATGATTGCAAATGGTAAAGAATGTGATTAAAGGCTCTTTTCCTATGTCAAAAGTTTTAGTTTTCGAGGGTAATAGCTACGTATGTTGAAAAAATGAAGATATTAGACTATTTTATGATTGCAAATGGTAAAGAATGTGATTAAAGGCTCTTTTCCTATGTCAAAAGTTTTAGTTTTCGAGGGTAATAGCTACGTATGTTGAAAAAATGAAGATATTAGACTATTTTATGATTGCAAATGGTAAAGAATGTGATTAAAGGCTCTTTTCCTATGTCAAAAGTTTTAGTTTTCGAGGGTAATAGCTACGTATGTTGAAAAAATGAAGATATTAGACTATTTTATGATTGCAAATGGTAAAGAATGTGATTAAAGGCTCTTTTCCTATGTCAAAAGTTTTAGTTTTCGAGGGTAATAGCTACGTATGTTGAAAAAATGAAGATATTAGACTATTTTATGATTGCAAATGGTAAAGAATGTGATTAAAGGCTCTTTTCCTATGTCAAAAGTTTTAGTTTTCGAGGGTAATAGCTACGTATGTTGAAAAAATGAAGATATTAGACTATTTTATGATTGCAAATGGTAAAGAATGTGATTAAAGGCTCTTTTCCTATGTCAAAAGTTTTAGTTTTCGAGGGTAATAGCTACGTATGTTGAAAAAATGAAGATATTAGACTATTTTATGATTGCAAATGGTAAAGAATGTGATTAAAGGCTCTTTTCCTATGTCAAAAGTTTTAGTTTTCGAGGGTAATAGCTACGTATGTTGAAAAAATGAAGATATTAGACTATTTTATGATTGCAAATGGTAAAGAATGTGATTAAAGGCTCTTTTCCTATGTCAAAAGTTTTAGTTTTCGAGGGTAATAGCTACGTATGTTGAAAAAATGAAGATATTAGACTATTTTATGATTGCAAATGGTAAAGAATGTGATTAAAGGCTCTTTTCCTATGTCAAAAGTTTTAGTTTTCGAGGGTAATAGCTACGTATGTTGAAAAAATGAAGATATTAGACTATTTTATGATTGCAAATGGTAAAGAATGTGATTAAAGGCTCTTTTCCTATGTCAAAAGTTTTAGTTTTCGAGGGTAATAGCTACGTATGTTGAAAAAATGAAGATATTAGACTATTTTATGATTGCAAATGGTAAAGAATGTGATTAAAGGCTCTTTTCCTATGTCAAAAGTTTTAGTTTTCGAGGGTAATAGCTACGTATGTTGAAAAAATGAAGATATTAGACTATTTTATGATTGCAAATGGTAAAGAATGTGATTAAAGGCTCTTTTCCTATGTCAAAAGTTTTAGTTTTCGAGGGTAATAGCTACGTATGTTGAAAAAATGAAGATATTAGACTATTTTATGATTGCAAATGGTAAAGAATGTGATTAAAGGCTCTTTTCCTATGTCAAAAGTTTTAGTTTTCGAGGGTAATAGCTACGTATGTTGAAAAAATGAAGATATTAGACTATTTTATGATTGCAAATGGTAAAGAATGTGATTAAAGGCTCTTTTCCTATGTCAAAAGTTTTAGTTTTCGAGGGTAATAGCTACGTATGTTGAAAAAATGAAGATATTAGACTATTTTATGATTGCAAATGGTAAAGAATGTGATTAAAGGCTCTTTTCCTATGTCAAAAGTTTTAGTTTTCGAGGGTAATAGCTACGTATGTTGAAAAAATGAAGATATTAGACTATTTTATGATTGCAAATGGTAAAGAATGTGATTAAAGGCTCTTTTCCTATGTCAAAAGTTTTAGTTTTCGAGGGTAATAGCTACGTATGTTGAAAAAATGAAGATATTAGACTATTTTATGATTGCAAATGGTAAAGAATGTGATTAAAGGCTCTTTTCCTATGTCAAAAGTTTTAGTTTTCGAGGGTAATAGCTACGTATGTTGAAAAAATGAAGATATTAGACTATTTTATGATTGCAAATGGTAAAGAATGTGATTAAAGGCTCTTTTCCTATGTCAAAAGTTTTAGTTTTCGAGGGTAATAGCTACGTATGTTGAAAAAATGAAGATATTAGACTATTTTATGATTGCAAATGGTAAAGAATGTGATTAAAGGCTCTTTTCCTATGTCAAAAGTTTTAGTTTTCGAGGGTAATAGCTACGTATGTTGAAAAAATGAAGATATTAGACTATTTTATGATTGCAAATGGTAAAGAATGTGATTAAAGGCTCTTTTCCTATGTCAAAAGTTTTAGTTTTCGAGGGTAATAGCTACGTATGTTGAAAAAATGAAGATATTAGACTATTTTATGATTGCAAATGGTAAAGAATGTGATTAAAGGCTCTTTTCCTATGTCAAAAGTTTTAGTTTTCGAGGGTAATAGCTACGTATGTTGAAAAAATGAAGATATTAGACTATTTTATGATTGCAAATGGTAAAGAATGTGATTAAAGGCTCTTTTCCTATGTCAAAAGTTTTAGTTTTCGAGGGTAATAGCTACGTATGTTGAAAAAATGAAGATATTAGACTATTTTATGATTGCAAATGGTAAAGAATGTGATTAAAGGCTCTTTTCCTATGTCAAAAGTTTTAGTTTTCGAGGGTAATAGCTACGTATGTTGAAAAAATGAAGATATTAGACTATTTTATGATTGCAAATGGTAAAGAATGTGATTAAAGGCTCTTTTCCTATGTCAAAAGTTTTAGTTTTCGAGGGTAATAGCTACGTATGTTGAAAAAATGAAGATATTAGACTATTTTATGATTGCAAATGGTAAAGAATGTGATTAAAGGCTCTTTTCCTATGTCAAAAGTTTTAGTTTTCGAGGGTAATAGCTACGTATGTTGAAAAAATGAAGATATTAGACTATTTTATGATTGCAAATGGTAAAGAATGTGATTAAAGGCTCTTTTCCTATGTCAAAAGTTTTAGTTTTCGAGGGTAATAGCTACGTATGTTGAAAAAATGAAGATATTAGACTATTTTATGATTGCAAATGGTAAAGAATGTGATTAAAGGCTCTTTTCCTATGTCAAAAGTTTTAGTTTTCGAGGGTAATAGCTACGTATGTTGAAAAAATGAAGATATTAGACTATTTTATGATTGCAAATGGTAAAGAATGTGATTAAAGGCTCTTTTCCTATGTCAAAAGTTTTAGTTTTCGAGGGTAATAGCTACGTATGTTGAAAAAATGAAGATATTAGACTATTTTATGATTGCAAATGGTAAAGAATGTGATTAAAGGCTCTTTTCCTATGTCAAAAGTTTTAGTTTTCGAGGGTAATAGCTACGTATGTTGAAAAAATGAAGATATTAGACTATTTTATGATTGCAAATGGTAAAGAATGTGATTAAAGGCTCTTTTCCTATGTCAAAAGTTTTAGTTTTCGAGGGTAATAGCTACGTATGTTGAAAAAATGAAGATATTAGACTATTTTATGATTGCAAATGGTAAAGAATGTGATTAAAGGCTCTTTTCCTATGTCAAAAGTTTTAGTTTTCGAGGGTAATAGCTACGTATGTTGAAAAAATGAAGATATTAGACTATTTTATGATTGCAAATGGTAAAGAATGTGATTAAAGGCTCTTTTCCTATGTCAAAAGTTTTAGTTTTCGAGGGTAATAGCTACGTATGTTGAAAAAATGAAGATATTAGACTATTTTATGATTGCAAATGGTAAAGAATGTGATTAAAGGCTCTTTTCCTATGTCAAAAGTTTTAGTTTTCGAGGGTAATAGCTACGTATGTTGAAAAAATGAAGATATTAGACTATTTTATGATTGCAAATGGTAAAGAATGTGATTAAAGGCTCTTTTCCTATGTCAAAAGTTTTAGTTTTCGAGGGTAATAGCTACGTATGTTGAAAAAATGAAGATATTAGACTATTTTATGATTGCAAATGGTAAAGAATGTGATTAAAGGCTCTTTTCCTATGTCAAAAGTTTTAGTTTTCGAGGGTAATAGCTACGTATGTTGAAAAAATGAAGATATTAGACTATTTTATGATTGCAAATGGTAAAGAATGTGATTAAAGGCTCTTTTCCTATGTCAAAAGTTTTAGTTTTCGAGGGTAATAGCTACGTATGTTGAAAAAATGAAGATATTAGACTATTTTATGATTGCAAATGGTAAAGAATGTGATTAAAGGCTCTTTTCCTATGTCAAAAGTTTTAGTTTTCGAGGGTAATAGCTACGTATGTTGAAAAAATGAAGATATTAGACTATTTTATGATTGCAAATGGTAAAGAATGTGATTAAAGGCTCTTTTCCTATGTCAAAAGTTTTAGTTTTCGAGGGTAATAGCTACGTATGTTGAAAAAATGAAGATATTAGACTATTTTATGATTGCAAATGGTAAAGAATGTGATTAAAGGCTCTTTTCCTATGTCAAAAGTTTTAGTTTTCGAGGGTAATAGCTACGTATGTTGAAAAAATGAAGATATTAGACTATTTTATGATTGCAAATGGTAAAGAATGTGATTAAAGGCTCTTTTCCTATGTCAAAAGTTTTAGTTTTCGAGGGTAATAGCTACGTATGTTGAAAAAATGAAGATATTAGACTATTTTATGATTGCAAATGGTAAAGAATGTGATTAAAGGCTCTTTTCCTATGTCAAAAGTTTTAGTTTTCGAGGGTAATAGCTACGTATGTTGAAAAAATGAAGATATTAGACTATTTTATGATTGCAAATGGTAAAGAATGTGATTAAAGGCTCTTTTCCTATGTCAAAAGTTTTAGTTTTCGAGGGTAATAGCTACGTATGTTGAAAAAATGAAGATATTAGACTATTTTATGATTGCAAATGGTAAAGAATGTGATTAAAGGCTCTTTTCCTATGTCAAAAGTTTTAGTTTTCGAGGGTAATAGCTACGTATGTTGAAAAAATGAAGATATTAGACTATTTTATGATTGCAAATGGTAAAGAATGTGATTAAAGGCTCTTTTCCTATGTCAAAAGTTTTAGTTTTCGAGGGTAATAGCTACGTATGTTGAAAAAATGAAGATATTAGACTATTTTATGATTGCACATGGTAAAGAATGTGATTAAAGGCTCTTTTCCTATGTCAAAAGTTTTAGTTTTCGAGGGTAATAGCTACGTATGTTGAAAAAATGAAGATATTAGACTATTTTATGATTGCAAATGGTAAAGAATGTGATTAAAGGCTCTTTTCCTATGTCAAAAGTTTTAGTTTTCGAGGGTAATAGCTACGTATGTTGAAAAAATGAAGATATTAGACTATTTTATGATTGCAAATGGTAAAGAATGTGATTAAAGGCTCTTTTCCTATGTCAAAAGTTTTAGTTTTCGAGGGTAATAGCTACGTATGTTGAAAAAATGAAGATATTAGACTATTTTATGATTGCACATGGTAAAGAATGTGATTAAAGGCTCTTTTCCTATGTCAAAAGTTTTAGTTTTCGAGGGTAATAGCTACGTATGTTGAAAAAATGAAGATATTAGACTATTTTATGATTGCAAATGGTAAAGAATGTGATTAAAGGCTCTTTTCCTATGTCAAAAGTTTTAGTTTTCGAGGGTAATAGCTACGTATGTTGAAAAAATGAAGATATTAGACTATTTTATGATTGCAAATGGTAAAGAATGTGATTAAAGGCTCTTTTCCTATGTCAAAAGTTTTAGTTTTCGAGGGTAATAGCTACGTATGTTGAAAAAATGAAGATATTAGACTATTTTATGATTGCAAATGGTAAAGAATGTGATTAAAGGCTCTTTTCCTATGTCAAAAGTTTTAGTTTTCGAGGGTAATAGCTACGTATGTTGAAAAAATGAAGATATTAGACTATTTTATGATTGCAAATGGTAAAGAATGTGATTAAAGGCTCTTTTCCTATGTCAAAAGTTTTAGTTTTCGAGGGTAATAGCTACGTATGTTGAAAAAATGAAGATATTAGACTATTTTATGATTGCAAATGGTAAAGAATGTGATTAAAGGCTCTTTTCCTATGTCAAAAGTTTTAGTTTTCGAGGGTAATAGCTACGTATGTTGAAAAAATGAAGATATTAGACTATTTTATGATTGCAAATGGTAAAGAATGTGATTAAAGGCTCTTTTCCTATGTCAAAAGTTTTAGTTTTCGAGGGTAATAGCTACGTATGTTGAAAAAATGAAGATATTAGACTATTTTATGATTGCAAATGGTAAAGAATGTGATTAAAGGCTCTTTTCCTATGTCAAAAGTTTTAGTTTTCGAGGGTAATAGCTACGTATGTTGAAAAAATGAAGATATTAGACTATTTTATGATTGCAAATGGTAAAGAATGTGATTAAAGGCTCTTTTCCTATGTCAAAAGTTTTAGTTTTCGAGGGTAATAGCTACGTATGTTGAAAAAATGAAGATATTAGACTATTTTATGATTGCAAATGGTAAAGAATGTGATTAAAGGCTCTTTTCCTATGTCAAAAGTTTTAGTTTTCGAGGGTAATAGCTACGTATGTTGAAAAAATGAAGATATTAGACTATTTTATGATTGCAAATGGTAAAGAATGTGATTAAAGGCTCTTTTCCTATGTCAAAAGTTTTAGTTTTCGAGGGTAATAGCTACGTATGTTGAAAAAATGAAGATATTAGACTATTTTATGATTGCAAATGGTAAAGAATGTGATTAAAGGCTCTTTTCCTATGTCAAAAGTTTTAGTTTTCGAGGGTAATAGCTACGTATGTTGAAAAAATGAAGATATTAGACTATTTTATGATTGCAAATGGTAAAGAATGTGATTAAAGGCTCTTTTCCTATGTCAAAAGTTTTAGTTTTCGAGGGTAATAGCTACGTATGTTGAAAAAATGAAGATATTAGACTATTTTATGATTGCAAATGGTAAAGAATGTGATTAAAGGCTCTTTTCCTATGTCAAAAGTTTTAGTTTTCGAGGGTAATAGCTACGTATGTTGAAAAAATGAAGATATTAGACTATTTTATGATTGCAAATGGTAAAGAATGTGATTAAAGGCTCTTTTCCTATGTCAAAAGTTTTAGTTTTCGAGGGTAATAGCTACGTATGTTGAAAAAATGAAGATATTAGACTATTTTATGATTGCAAATGGTAAAGAATGTGATTAAAGGCTCTTTTCCTATGTCAAAAGTTTTAGTTTTCGAGGGTAATAGCTACGTATGTTGAAAAAATGAAGATATTAGACTATTTTATGATTGCAAATGGTAAAGAATGTGATTAAAGGCTCTTTTCCTATGTCAAAAGTTTTAGTTTTCGAGGGTAATAGCTACGTATGTTGAAAAAATGAAGATATTAGACTATTTTATGATTGCAAATGGTAAAGAATGTGATTAAAGGCTCTTTTCCTATGTCAAAAGTTTTAGTTTTCGAGGGTAATAGCTACGTATGTTGAAAAAATGAAGATATTAGACTATTTTATGATTGCAAATGGTAAAGAATGTGATTAAAGGCTCTTTTCCTATGTCAAAAGTTTTAGTTTTCGAGGGTAATAGCTACGTATGTTGAAAAAATGAAGATATTAGACTATTTTATGATTGCAAATGGTAAAGAATGTGATTAAAGGCTCTTTTCCTATGTCAAAAGTTTTAGTTTTCGAGGGTAATAGCTACGTATGTTGAAAAAATGAAGATATTAGACTATTTTATGATTGCAAATGGTAAAGAATGTGATTAAAGGCTCTTTTCCTATGTCAAAAGTTTTAGTTTTCGAGGGTAATAGCTACGTATGTTGAAAAAATGAAGATATTAGACTATTTTATGATTGCAAATGGTAAAGAATGTGATTAAAGGCTCTTTTCCTATGTCAAAAGTTTTAGTTTTCGAGGGTAATAGCTACGTATGTTGAAAAAATGAAGATATTAGACTATTTTATGATTGCAAATGGTAAAGAATGTGATTAAAGGCTCTTTTCCTATGTCAAAAGTTTTAGTTTTCGAGGGTAATAGCTACGTATGTTGAAAAAATGAAGATATTAGACTATTTTATGATTGCAAATGGTAAAGAATGTGATTAAAGGCTCTTTTCCTATGTCAAAAGTTTTAGTTTTCGAGGGTAATAGCTACGTATGTTGAAAAAATGAAGATATTAGACTATTTTATGATTGCAAATGGTAAAGAATGTGATTAAAGGCTCTTTTCCTATGTCAAAAGTTTTAGTTTTCGAGGGTAATAGCTACGTATGTTGAAAAAATGAAGATATTAGACTATTTTATGATTGCAAATGGTAAAGAATGTGATTAAAGGCTCTTTTCCTATGTCAAAAGTTTTAGTTTTCGAGGGTAATAGCTACGTATGTTGAAAAAATGAAGATATTAGACTATTTTATGATTGCAAATGGTAAAGAATGTGATTAAAGGCTCTTTTCCTATGTCAAAAGTTTTAGTTTTCGAGGGTAATAGCTACGTATGTTGAAAAAATGAAGATATTAGACTATTTTATGATTGCAAATGGTAAAGAATGTGATTAAAGGCTCTTTTCCTATGTCAAAAGTTTTAGTTTTCGAGGGTAATAGCTACGTATGTTGAAAAAATGAAGATATTAGACTATTTTATGATTGCAAATGGTAAAGAATGTGATTAAAGGCTCTTTTCCTATGTCAAAAGTTTTAGTTTTCGAGGGTAATAGCTACGTATGTTGAAAAAATGAAGATATTAGACTATTTTATGATTGCAAATGGTAAAGAATGTGATTAAAGGCTCTTTTCCTATGTCAAAAGTTTTAGTTTTCGAGGGTAATAGCTACGTATGTTGAAAAAATGAAGATATTAGACTATTTTATGATTGCAAATGGTAAAGAATGTGATTAAAGGCTCTTTTCCTATGTCAAAAGTTTTAGTTTTCGAGGGTAATAGCTACGTATGTTGAAAAAATGAAGATATTAGACTATTTTATGATTGCAAATGGTAAAGAATGTGATTAAAGGCTCTTTTCCTATGTCAAAAGTTTTAGTTTTCGAGGGTAATAGCTACGTATGTTGAAAAAATGAAGATATTAGACTATTTTATGATTGCAAATGGTAAAGAATGTGATTAAAGGCTCTTTTCCTATGTCAAAAGTTTTAGTTTTCGAGGGTAATAGCTACGTATGTTGAAAAAATGAAGATATTAGACTATTTTATGATTGCAAATGGTAAAGAATGTGATTAAAGGCTCTTTTCCTATGTCAAAAGTTTTAGTTTTCGAGGGTAATAGCTACGTATGTTGAAAAAATGAAGATATTAGACTATTTTATGATTGCAAATGGTAAAGAATGTGATTAAAGGCTCTTTTCCTATGTCAAAAGTTTTAGTTTTCGAGGGTAATAGCTACGTATGTTGAAAAAATGAAGATATTAGACTATTTTATGATTGCAAATGGTAAAGAATGTGATTAAAGGCTCTTTTCCTATGTCAAAAGTTTTAGTTTTCGAGGGTAATAGCTACGTATGTTGAAAAAATGAAGATATTAGACTATTTTATGATTGCAAATGGTAAAGAATGTGATTAAAGGCTCTTTTCCTATGTCAAAAGTTTTAGTTTTCGAGGGTAATAGCTACGTATGTTGAAAAAATGAAGATATTAGACTATTTTATGATTGCAAATGGTAAAGAATGTGATTAAAGGCTCTTTTCCTATGTCAAAAGTTTTAGTTTTCGAGGGTAATAGCTACGTATGTTGAAAAAATGAAGATATTAGACTATTTTATGATTGCAAATGGTAAAGAATGTGATTAAAGGCTCTTTTCCTATGTCAAAAGTTTTAGTTTTCGAGGGTAATAGCTACGTATGTTGAAAAAATGAAGATATTAGACTATTTTATGATTGCAAATGGTAAAGAATGTGATTAAAGGCTCTTTTCCTATGTCAAAAGTTTTAGTTTTCGAGGGTAATAGCTACGTATGTTGAAAAAATGAAGATATTAGACTATTTTATGATTGCAAATGGTAAAGAATGTGATTAAAGGCTCTTTTCCTATGTCAAAAGTTTTAGTTTTCGAGGGTAATAGCTACGTATGTTGAAAAAATGAAGATATTAGACTATTTTATGATTGCAAATGGTAAAGAATGTGATTAAAGGCTCTTTTCCTATGTCAAAAGTTTTAGTTTTCGAGGGTAATAGCTACGTATGTTGAAAAAATGAAGATATTAGACTATTTTATGATTGCAAATGGTAAAGAATGTGATTAAAGGCTCTTTTCCTATGTCAAAAGTTTTAGTTTTCGAGGGTAATAGCTACGTATGTTGAAAAAATGAAGATATTAGACTATTTTATGATTGCAAATGGTAAAGAATGTGATTAAAGGCTCTTTTCCTATGTCAAAAGTTTTAGTTTTCGAGGGTAATAGCTACGTATGTTGAAAAAATGAAGATATTAGACTATTTTATGATTGCAAATGGTAAAGAATGTGATTAAAGGCTCTTTTCCTATGTCAAAAGTTTTAGTTTTCGAGGGTAATAGCTACGTATGTTGAAAAAATGAAGATATTAGACTATTTTATGATTGCAAATGGTAAAGAATGTGATTAAAGGCTCTTTTCCTATGTCAAAAGTTTTAGTTTTCGAGGGTAATAGCTACGTATGTTGAAAAAATGAAGATATTAGACTATTTTATGATTGCAAATGGTAAAGAATGTGATTAAAGGCTCTTTTCCTATGTCAAAAGTTTTAGTTTTCGAGGGTAATAGCTACGTATGTTGAAAAAATGAAGATATTAGACTATTTTATGATTGCAAATGGTAAAGAATGTGATTAAAGGCTCTTTTCCTATGTCAAAAGTTTTAGTTTTCGAGGGTAATAGCTACGTATGTTGAAAAAATGAAGATATTAGACTATTTTATGATTGCAAATGGTAAAGAATGTGATTAAAGGCTCTTTTCCTATGTCAAAAGTTTTAGTTTTCGAGGGTAATAGCTACGTAT
>NW_027064839.1:0-24286 GCF_032884065.1 Artemia franciscana
ACATAAAACTTGCGAATATACAACATTCTTCGCTGTCCAATTTAACTACGTAAAACTTAAGAATATACAACATTCTTCCATGTCCTATTGTTTGTGCATATAAATAGATTGTTAGGTTTACCTAACTCTTGAACATGCAACATAAAATTGTCCATGGGAAAAGCAATCCGTATTCAGATCTATACCTGATTATTCTAATGATTGCCATTTAGCTTTGTTGATGCTGATTGCTAATCAAACATTCCCTGTGTCCCCGTCGTCATTTATATATCCCCCTGTGCCCCCTGGCACCCCCCTGTAGTTGTGTCCCTGTGTCCTGGTCGTCATTTATATTCCCAGTATTCCGGTCGTCATTTGTGTCCCGGTATCCCAGTCTGTACTTTTTCTTTGAGTGTCGAGGTCGTCATTTATATTCCCTGTGTCCCAGCATCCCGGTCGTCATTTGTTTCCCCGGTGTCCCGGTCTGTAATTTCTCTTCGAACAATCCCTGTGTCCCGGTCGTCATTTATATATCTTCCCTGTACCCTCGTCGTCCCCTTTGTAGTTGTGTCACTGTGTCCCGGTCGTCATTTATATTCCCTGTGTCCCGGTGTCCCAGTCTGTAATTTCTCTTTGAGGTTCCCCGGTCGTCATTTATATTCCCTGTATCCCCGTGTCCCAGTCGTCATTTGTGTCCCGGTCTGTAATTTCATCAGTTGACAAACATGACGTCAGTCGACAAACAATTTCATGACGCATACAGCTCAATCCTTACAATGACGTCAGTCGACACACCTGAAGTCACTCGAAAGACACACAGACAACTTATTTTTATATATATAGATATATAGCTGTTGGGGGGGGCTTGGGGGGGCATCGCGCCCCCAAGCCCCCCGCGCGCGTAAGTCGTTACACGCCATATTAGTTACCTGCCATTGTAGTTGTGTCCCTGTGTCCCCACCTGTGAATTGAGATAGATATAAATATATATATTTTTTGAACTACATAAAACTTGCGAATATACAACATTCTTCGCTGTCCAATTTAACTACGTAAAACTTAAGAATATACAACATTCTTCCATGTCCTATTGTTTGTGCATATAAATAGATTGTTAGGTTTACCTAACTCTTGAACATGCAACATAAAATTGTCCATGGGAAAAGCAATCCGTATTCAGATCTATACCTGATTATTCTAATGATTGCCCTTTAGCTTTGTTGATGCTGATTGCTAATCAAACATTCCCTGTGTCCCCGTCGTCATTTATATATCCCCCTGTGCCCCCTGGCACCCCCCTTGTAGTTGTGTCCCTGTGTCCTGGTCGTCATTTATATTCCCAGTATTCCGGTCGTCATTTGTGTCCCGGTGTCCCAGTCTGTACTTTCTCTTTGAGTGTCGAGGTCGTCATTTATATAACCTGTGTCCCAGCATCACGGTCGTCATTTGTTTCCCGGTGTCCCGGTCTGTAATTTCTCTTCGAACAATCCCTGTGTCCCGGTCGTCATTTATACATCTTCCCTGTTCCCTCGTCGTCCCTTTTGTAGTTGTGTCACTGTGTCCCGGTCGTCATTTATATTCCCTGTGTCCCGGTGTCCCAGTCTGTAATTTCTTTTTGAGGTTCCCGGTCGTCATTTATATTCCCTGTATCCCCGTGTCCCGGTCGTCATTTGTGTCCCGGTCTGTAATTTCATCAGTTGACAAACATGACTTCAGTCGACAAACAATTTCATGACGCATACAGCTCAATCCTTACAATGACGTCAGTCGACACACCTGAAGTCACTCGACAGACACACAGACAACTTATTTTTATATATATAGATATATAGCTGTTGGGGGGGGCATCGCGCCCCCAAGCCCCCCGCGCGCGTAAGTCGTTACACGCCATATTAGTTACCTGCCATTGTAGTTGTGTCCCTGTGTCCCACCTGTGAATTGAGATAGATATAAATATATATATTTTTTGAACTACATAAAACTTGCGAATATACAACATTCTTCGCTGTCCAATTTAACTACGTAAAACTTAAGAATATACAACATTCTTCCATGTCCTATTGTTTGTGCATATAAATAGATTGTTAGGTTTACCTAACTCTTGAACACGCAACATAAAATTGTCCATGGGAAAAGCAATCCGTATTCAGATCTATACCTGATTATTCTAATGATTGCCCTTTAGCTTTGTTGATGCTGATTGCTAATCAAACATTCCCTGTGTCCCCGTCGTCATTTATATATCCCCCTGTGCCCCCTGGCACCCCCTTGTAGTTGTGTCCCTGTGTCCTGGTCGTCATTTATATTCCCAGTATTCCGGTCGTCATTTGTGTCTCGGTGTCCCAGTCTGTACTTTCTCTTTGAGTGTCGAGGTCGTCATTTATATTCCCTGTGTCCCAGCATCCTGGTCGTCATTTGTTTCCCGGTGTCCCGGTCTTTAATTTCTCTTCGAACAATCCCTGTGTCCCGCTCGTCATTTATATATCTTCCCTGTACCCCCGTCGTCCCCTTTGTAGTTGTGTCACTGTGTCCCGGTCGTCATTTATATTCCCTGTGTCCCGGTGTCCCAGTCTGTAATTTCTCTTTGAGGTTCCAAGTCGTCATTTATATTCCCTGTATCCCCGTGTCCCGGTCGTCATTTGTGTCCCGGTCTGTAATTTCATCAGTTGACAAACATGACGTCAGTCGACAAACAATTTCATGACGCATACAGCTCAATCCTTACAATGACGTCAGTCGACACACCTGAAGTCACTCGAAAGACACACAGACAACTTATTTTTATATATATAGATATATAGCTGTTGGGGGGGGCTTGGGGGGGCATCGCGCCCCCAAGCCCCCCGCGCGCGTAAGTTGTTACACGCCATATTAGTTACCTGCCATTGTAGTTGTGTCCCTGTGTCCCACCTTTGAATTGAGATAGATATAAATATATATATTTTTTGAACTACATAAAACGTGCGAATATACAACATTCTTCGCTGTCCAATTTAACTACGTAAAACTTAAGAATATACAACATTCTTCCATGTCCTATTGTTTGTGCATATAAATAGATTGTTAGGTTTACCTAACTCTTGAACCTGCAACATAAAATTGTCCATGGGAAAAGCAATCCGTATTCAGATCTATACCTGATTATTCTAATGATTGCCCTTTAGCTTTGTTGATGCTGATTGCTAATCAAACATTCCCTGTGTCCCCGTCGTCATTTATATATCCCCCTGTGCCCCCTGGCACCCCCCTTGTAGTTGTGTCCCTGTGTCCTGGTCGTCATTTATATTCCCAGTATTCCGGTCGTCATTTGTGTCCCGGTGTCCCAGTCTGTACTTTCTCTTTGAGTGTCGAGGTCGTCATTTATATAACCTGTGTCCCAGCATCCCGGTCGTCATTTGTTTCCCGGTGTCCCGGTCTGTAATTTCTCTTCGAACAATCCCTGTGTCCCGGTCGTCATTTATACATCTTCCCTGTTCCCTCGTCGTCCCTTTTGTAGTTGTGTCACTGTGTCCCGGTCGTCATTTATATTCCCTGTGTCCCGGTGTCCCAGTCTGTAATTTCTTTTTGAGGTTCCCGGTCGTCATTTATATTCCCTGTATCCCCGTGTCCCGGTCGTCATTTGTGTCCCGGTCTGTAATTTCATCAGTTGACAAACATGACTTCAGTCGACAAACAATTTCATGACGCATACAGCTCAATCCTTACAATGACGTCAGTCGACACACCTGAAGTCACTCGACAGACACACAGACAACTTATTTTTATATATATAGATATATAGCTGTTGGGGGGGGCATCGCGCCCCCAAGCCCCCCGCGCGCGTAAGTCGTTACACGCCATATTTGTTACCTGCCATTGTAGTTGTGTCCCTGTGTCCCACCTGTGAATTGAGATAGATATAAATATATATATTTTTTGAACTACATAAAACTTGCGAATATACAACATTCTTCGCTGTCCAATTTAACTACGTAAAACTTAAGAATATACAACATTCTTCCATGTCCTATTGTTTGTGCATATAAATAGATTGTTAGGTTTACCTAACTCTTGAACATGCAACATAAAATTGTCCATGGGAAAAGCAATCCGTATTCAGATCTATACCTGATTATTCTAATGATTGCCCTTTAGCTTTGTTGATGCTGATTGCTAATCAAACATTCCCTGTGTCCCCGTCGTCATTTATATATCCCCCTGTGCCCCCTGGCACCCCCTTGTAGTTGTGTCCCTGTGTCCTGGTCGTCATTTATATTCCCAGTATTCCGGTCGTCATTTGTGTCTCGGTGTCCCAGTCTGTACTTTCTCTTTGAGTGTCGAGGTCGTCATTTATATTCCCTGTGTCCCAGCATCCCGGTCGTCATTTGTTTCCCGGCGTCCTGGTCTGTAATTTCTCTTCGAACAATCCCTGTGTCCCGGTCGTCATTTATATATCTTCCCTGTACCCCCGTCGTCCCCTTTGTAGTTGTGTCACTGTGTCCCGGTCGTCATTTATATTCCCTGTGTCCCGGTGTCCCAGTCTGTAAATTCTCTTTGAGGTTCCCGGTCGTCATTTATATTCCCTGTATCCCCGTGTCCCGGTCGTCATTTGTGTCCCGGTCTGTAATTTCATCAGTTGACAAACATGACGTCAGTCGACAAACAATTTCATGACGCATACAGCTCAATCCTTACAATGACGTCAGTCGACACACCTGAAGTCACTCGACAGACACACAGACAACTTATTTTTATATATATAGATATACAGCTGTTGGGGGGGGGGGGCTTGGGGGAGCATCGCGCCCCAAAGCCCCCCGCGCGTAAGTCGTTACACGCCATATTAGTTACCTGCCATTGTAGTTGTGTCCCACCTGTGAATTGAGATAGATATAAATATATATATTTTTTGAACTACATAAAACTTGCGAATATACAACATTCTTCGCTGTCCAATTTAACTACGTAAAACTTAAGAATATACAACATTCTTCCATGTCCTATTGTTTGTGCATATAAATAGATTGTTAGGTTTACCTAACTCTTGAACATGCAACATAAAATTGTCCATGGGAAAAGCAATCCGTATTCAGATCTATACCTGATTATTCTAATGATTGTCCTTTAGCTTTGTTGATGCTGATTGCTAATCAAACATTCCCTGTGTCCCCGTCGTTATTTATATATCCCCCTGTGCCCCCTGGCATCCCCTTGTAGTTGTGTCCCTGTGTCCTGGTCGTCATTTATATTCCCAGTATTCCGGTCGTCATTTGTGTCTCGGTGTCCCAGTCTGTACTTTCTCTTTGAGTGTCGAGGTCGTCATTTATATTCCCTGTGTCCCAGCATCCTGGTCGTCATTTGTTTCCCGGTGTCCCGGTCTGTAATTTCTCTTCGAACAATCCCTGTGTCCCGGTCGTCATTTATATATCTTCCCTGTACCCCCGTCGTCCCCTTTGTAGTTTTGTCACTGTGTCCCAGTCGTCATTTATATTCCTTGTGTCCCGGTGTCCCAGTCTGTAATTTCTCTTTGAGGTTCCAAGTCGTCATTTATATTCCCTGTATCCCCGTGTCCCGGTCGTCATTTGTGTCCCGGTCTGTAATTTCATCAGTTGACAAACATGACGTCAGTCGACAAACAATTTCATGACGCATACAGCTCAATCCTTACAATGACGTCAGTCGACACACCTGAAGTCACTCGACAGACACACAGACAACTTATTTTTATATATATAGATATATAGCTGTTGGGGGGGGGGCTTGGGGGGGCATCGCGCCCCCAAGCCCCCCGCGCGCGTAAGTCGTTACACGCCATATTAGTTACCTGCCATTGTAGTTGTGTCCCTGTGTCCCACCTGTGAATTGAGATAGATATAAATATATATATTTTTTGAACTACATAAAACTTGCGAATATACAACATTCTTTGCTGTCCAATTTAACTACGTAAAACTTAAGAATATACAACATTCTTCCATGTCCTATTGTTTGTGCATATAAATAGATTGTTAGGTTTAACTAACTCTTGAACATGCAACATAAAATTGTCAATGGGAAAAGCAATCCGTATTCAGATCTATAACTGATTATTCTAATGATTGCCCTTTAGCTTTGTTGATGCTGATTGCTAATCAAACATTCCCTGTGTCCCCGTCGTCATTTATATATCCCCCTGTGCCGCCTGGCACCCCCCTTGTAGTTGTGTCCCTGTGTCCTGGTTGTCATTTATATTCCCAGTATTCCGGTCGTCATTTGTGTCCCGGTGTCCCAGTCTGTACTTTCTCTTTGAGTGTCGAGGTCGTCATTTATATTCCCTGTGTCCCAGCATCCCGGTCGTCATTTGTTTCCCGGTGTCCCGGTCTGTAATTTCTCTTCGAACAATCCCTGTGTCCCGGTCGTCATTTATATATCTTCCCTGTACCCCCGTCGTCCCCTTTGTAGTTGTGTCACTGTGTCCCGGTCGTCATTTATATTCCCTGTGTCCCGGTGTCCCAGTCTGTAATTTCTCTTTGAGGTTCCCGGTCGTCATTTATATTCCCTGTGTCCCGGTGTCCCAGTCTGTAATTTCTCTTTGAGGTTCCCGGTCGTCATTTATATTCCCTGTATCCCCGTGTCCCGGTCGTCATTTGGTCCCGGTCTGTAATTTCATCAGTTGACAAACATGACGTCAGTCGACAAACAATTTCATGACGCATACAGCTCAATCCTTACAATGACGTCAGTCGACACACCTGAAGTCACTCGACAGACACACAGACAACTTATTTTTATATATATAGATATATAGCTGTTGGGGGGGGCTTGGGGGGCATCGCGCCCCCAAGCCCCCCGCGCGCGTAAGTCGTTACACGCCAAATTAGTTACCTGCCATTGTAGTTGTGTCCCTGTGTCCCACCTGTGAATTGAGATAGATATAAATATATATATTTTTTGAACTACATAAAACTTGCGAATATACAACATTCTTCGCTGTCCAATTTAACTACGTAAAACTTAAGAATATACAACATTCTTCCATGTCCTATTGTTTGTGCATATAAATAGATTGTTAGGTTTACCTAACTCTTGAACATGCAACATAAAATTGTCCATGGGAAAAGCAATCCGTATTCAGATCTATACCTGATTATTCTAATGATTGCCCTTTAGCTTTGTTGATGCTGATTGCTAATCAAACATTCCCTGTGTCCCCGTCGTCATTTATATATCCCCCTGTGCCCCCTGGCACCCCCTTGTTGTTGTGTCCCTGTGTCCTGGTCTTCATTTATATTCCCAGTATTCCGGTCGTCATTTGTGTCCCGGTGTCCCAGTCTGTACTTTCTCTTTGAGTGTCGAGGTCGTCATTTATATTCCCTGTGTCCCAGCATCCCGGTCGTCATTTGTTTCCCGGTGTCCCGGTCTGTAATTTCTCTTCGAACAATCCCTGTATCCCGGTCGTCATTTATATATCTTCCCTGTACCCCCGTCGTCCCCTTTGTAGTTGTGTCACTGTGTCCCGGTCGTCATTTATATTCCCTGTGTCCCGGTGTCCCAGTCTGTAATTTCTCTTTGAGGTTCCCAGTCGTCATTTATATTCCCTGTATCCCCGTGTCCCGGTCGTCATTTGTGTCCCGGTCTGTAATTTCATCAGTTGACAAACATGACGTCAGTCGACAAACAATTTCATGACGCATACAGCTCAATCCTTACAATGACGTCAGTCGACACACCTGAAGTCACTCGACAGACACACAGACAATTTATTTTTATATATATAGATATATAGCTGTTGGGGGGGCTTGGGGGGGCATCGTGCCCCCAAGCCCCCCGCGCGCGTAAGTCGTTACACGCCATATTAGTTACCTGCCATTGTAGTTGTGTCCCTGTGTCCCACCTGTGAATTGAGATAGATATAAATATATATATTTTTTGAACTACATAAAACTTGCGAATATACAACATCTTCGCTGTCCAATTTAACTACGTAAAACTTAAGAATATACAACATTCTTCCATGTCCTATTGTTTGTGCATATAAATAGATTGTTAGGTTTACCTAACTCTTGAACATGCAACATAAAATTGTCCATGGGAAAAGCAATCCGTATTCAGATCTATACCTGATTATTCTAATGATTGCCCTTTAGCTTTGTTGATGCTGATTGCTAATCAAACATTCCCTGTGTCCCCGTCGTCATTTATATACCCCCCTGTGCCCCCTGGCACCGCCTTGTAGTTGTGTCCCTGTGTCCTGGTCGTCATTTATATTCCCAGTATTCCGGTCGTCATTTGTGTCCTGGTCTCCCAGTCTGTACTTTCTCTTTGAGTGTCGAGGTCGTCATTTATATTCCCTGTGTCCCAGCATCCCGGTCGTCATTTGTTTCCCGGTGTCCCGGTCTGTAATTTCTCTTCGAACAATCCCTGTGTCCCGGTCGTCATTTATATATCTTCCCTGTACCCCCGTCGTCCCCTTTGTAGTTGTGTCACTGTGTCCCGGTCGTCATTTATATTCCCTGTGTCCCGGTGTCCCAGTCTGTAATTTCTCTTTGAGGTTCCCGGTCGTCATTTATATTCCCTGTATCCCCGTGTCCCGGTCGTCATTTGTGTTCCGGTCTGTAATTTCATCAGTTGACAAACATGACGTCAGTCGACAAACAATTTCATGACGCATACAGCTCAATCCTTACAATGACGTCAGTCGACACACCTGAAGTCACTCGACAGACACACAGACAACTTATTTTTATATATATAGATATATAGCTGTTGGGGGGGCTTGGGGGGGCATCGCGCCCCCAAGCCCCCCGCGCGCGTAAGTCGTTACACGCCATATTAGTTACCTGCCATTGTAGTTGTGTCCCACCTGTGAATTGAGATAGATATAAATATATATATTTTTTGAACTACATAAAACTTGCGAATATACAACATTCTTCGCTGTCCAATTTAACAACGTAAAACTTAAGAATATACAACATTCTTCCATGTCCTATTGTTTGTGCATATGAATAGATTGTTAGGTTTACCTAACTCTTGAACATGCAACATAAAATTGTCCATGGGAAAAGCAATCCGTATTCAGATCTATACCTGATTATTCTAATGATTGCCCTTTAGCTTTGTTGATGCTGATTGCTAATCAAACATTCCCTGTGTCTCCGTCGTCATTTATATATCCCCCTGTGCCCCCTGGCATCCCCCTTGTAGTTGTTTCCCTGTGTCCTGGTCGTCATTTATATTCCCAGTATTCCGGTCGTCATTTGTGTCCCGGTGTCCCAGTCTGTACTTTCTCTTTGAGTGTCGAGGTCGTCATTTATATTCCCTGTGTCACAGCATCCCGGTCGTCATTTGTTTCCCGGTGTCCCGGTCTGTAATTTCTCTTCGAACAATCCCTGTGTCCCGGTCGTCATTTATATATCTTCCCTGTACCCCCGTTGTCCCCTTTGTAGTTGTGTCACTGTGTCCCGGTCGTCATTTATATTCCCTGTGTCCCGGTGTCCCAGTCTGTAATTTCTCTTTGAGGTTCCCGGTCGTCATTTATATTCCCTGTATCCCCGTGTCCCGGTCGTCATTTGTGTCCCGGTCTGTAATTTCATCAGTTGACAAACATGACGTCAGTCGACAAACAATTTCATGATGCATACAGCTCAATCCTTACAATGACGTCAGTCGACACACCTGAAGTCACTCGACAGACACACAGACAACTTATTTTTATATATATAGATATATAGCTGTTGGGGGGGGCTTGGGGGGGCATCGCGCCCCCAAGCCCCCCGCGCGCGTAAGTCGTTACACGCCATATTAGTTACCTGCCATTGTAGTTGTGTCCCACCTGTGAATTGAGATAGATATAAATATATATATTTTTTGAACTACATAAAACTTGCGAATATACAACATTCTTCGCTGTCCAATTTAACAACGTAAAACTTAAGAATATACAACATTCTTCCATGTCCTATTGTTTGTGCATACAAATAGATTGTTAGGTTTACCTAACTCTTGAACATGCAACATAAAATTGTCCATGGGAAAAGCAATCCGTATTCAGATCTATACCTGATTATTCTAATGATTGCCCTTTAGCTTTGTTGATGCTGATTGCTAATCAAACATTCCCTGTGTCCCCGTCGTCATTTATATATCCCCCTGTGCCCCCTGGCACAACCCTTGTAGTTGTGTCCCTGTGTCCTGGTCGTCATTTATATTCCCAGTATTCCGGTCGTCATTTGTGTCCCGGTGTCCCAGTCTGTACTTTCTCTTTGAGTGTCGAGGTCGTCATTTATATTCCCTGTGTCCCAGCATCCCGGTCGTCATTTGTTTCCCGGTGTCCCGGTCTGTAATTTCTCTTCGAACAATCCCTGTGTCCCGGTCGTCATTTATATATCTTCCCTGTACCCCCGTCGTCCCCTTTGTAGTTGTGTCACTGTGTCCCGGTCGTCATTTATATTCCCTGTGTCCCGGTGTCCCAGTCTGTAATTTCTCTTTGAGGTTCCCGGTCGTCATTTATATTCCCTGTATCCCCGTGTCCCGGTCGTCATTTGTGTCCCGGTCTGTAATTTCATCAGTTGACAAACATGACGTCAGTCGACAAACAATTTCATGACGCATACAGCTCAATCCTTACAATGACGTCAGTCAACACACCTAAAGTCACTCGACAGACACACAGACAACTTATTTTTATATATATAGATATATAGCTGTTGGGGGGGGGGCTTGGGGGGGGCATCGCGCCCCCAAGCCCCCAGCGCGCGTAAGTCGTTACACGCCATATTAGTTACCTGCCATTGTAGTTGTGTCCCTGTGTCCCACCTGTGAATTGAGATAGATATAAATATATATATTTTTTGAACTACATAAAACTTGCGAATATACAACATTCTTCGCTGTCCAATTTAACTACGTAAAACTTAAGAATATACAACATTCTTCCATGTCCTATTGTTTGTGCATATAAATAGATTGTTAGAATTACCTAACTCTTGAACATGCAACATAAAATTGTCCATGGGAAAAGCAATCCGTATTCAGATCTATACCTGATTATTCTAATGATTGCCCTTTAGCTTTGTTGATGCTGATTGCTATTCAAACATTCCCTGTGTCCCCGTCATCATTTATATATCCCCCTGTGCCCCCTGGCACCCCCCTTGTAGTTGTGTCCCTGTGTCCAGGTCGTCATTTATATTCCCAGTATTCCGGTCGTCATTTGTGTCCCGGTGTCCCAGTCTGTACTTTCTCTTTGAATTTCGAGGTCGTCATTTATATTCCCTGTGTCCCAGCATCCCGGTCGTCATTTGCTTCCCGGTGTCCCGGTCTGTAATTTCTCTTCGAACAATCCCTGTGTCCCGGTCGTCATTTATATATCTTCCCTGTACCCCCGTCGTCCCCTTTGTAGTTGTGTCACTGTGTCCCGGTCGTCATTTATTTTCCCTGTGTCCCGATGTCCCAGTCTGTAATTTCTCTTTGAGGTTCCCGGTCGTCATTTATATTCCCTGTATCCCCGTGTCCCGGTCGTCATTTGTGTCCCGGTCTGTAATTTCATCAGTTGACAAACATGACGTCAGTCGACAAACAATTTCATGACGCATACAGCTCAATCCTTACAATGACGTCAGTCGACACACCTGAAGTCACTCGACAGACACACAGACAACTTATTTTTATATATATAGATATATAGCTGTTGGGGGGGGGGGCTTGGGGGGGGGGGGCATCGCGCCCCCAAGCCCCCCGCGCGCGTAAGTCGTTACACGCCATATTAGTTACCTGCCATTGTAGTTGTGTCCCTGTGTCCCACCTGTGAATTGAGATAGATATAAATATATATATTTTTTGAACTACATAAAACTTGCGAATATACAACATTCTTCGCTGTCCAATTTAACTACGTAAAACTTAAGAATATACAACATTCTTCCATGTCCTATTGTTTGTGCATATAAATAGATTGTTAGGTTTACCTAACTCTTGAACATGCAACATAAAATTGTCCATGGGAAAAGCAATCCGTATTCAGATCTATACCTGATTATTGTAATGATTGCCCTTTAGCTTTGTTGATGCTGATTGCTAATCAAACATTCCCTGTGTCCCCGTCGTCATTTATATATCCCCCTGTGCCCCCTGGCACCCCCCTTCTAGTTGTGTCCCTGTGTCCTGGTCGTCATTTATATTCCCAGTATTCCGGTCGTCATTTTTGTCCCGGTGTCCCAGTCTGTACTTTCTCTTTGAGTGTCGAGGTCGTCATTTATATTCCCTGTGTCCCAGCATCCCGGTCGTCATTTGTTTCCCGGTGTCCCGGTCTGTAATTTCTCTTCGAACAATCCCTGTGTCCCGGTCGTCATTTATATATTTTCCCTGTACCCCTGTCGTCCCCTTTGTAGTTGTGTCACTGTGTCCCGGTCGTCATTTATATTCCCTGTGTCCCGGTGTCCCAGTCTGTAATTTCTCTTTGAGGTTCCCGGTCGTCATTTATATTCCCTGTATGCCCGTGTCGCGGTCGTCATTTGTGTCCCGGTCTGTAATTTCATCAGTTGACAAACATGACGTCAGTCGACAAACAATTTCATGACGCATACAGCTCAATCCTTACAATGAAGTCAGTCGACACACCTGAAGTCACTCGACAGACACACAGACAACTTATTTTTATATATATAGATATATAGCTGTTGGGGGGGGGGGCTTGGGGGGGCATCGCGCCCCCAAGCCCCCCGCGCGCGTAAGTCGTTACACGCCATATTAGTTACCTGCCATTGTAGTTGTGTCCCTGTGTCCCACCTGTGAATTGAGATAGATATAAATATATATATTTTTTGAACTACATAAAACTTGCGAATATACAACATTCTTCGCTGTCCAATTTAACTACGTAAAACTTAAGAATATACAACATTCTTCCATGTCCTATTGTTTGTGCATATAAATAGATTGTTAGGTTTACCTAACTCTTGGACATGCAACATAAAATTGTCCATGGGAAAAGCAATCCGTATTCAGATCTATACCTGATTATTCTAATGATTGCCCTTTAGCTTTGTTGATGCTGATTGCTAATCAAACATTCCCTGTGTCCCCGTCGTCATTTATATATCCCCCTGTGCCCCCTTTCACCCCCCTTGTAGTTGTGTCCCTGTGTCCTGGTCGTCATTTATATTCCCAGTATTCAGGTCGTCATTTGTGTCCCGGTGTCCCAGTCTGTACTTTCTCTTTGAGTGTCGAGGTCGTCATTTATATTCCCTGTGTCCCAGCATACCGGTCGTCATTTGTTTCCCGGTGTCCCGGTCTGTAATTTCTCTTCGAACAATCCCTGTGTCCCGGTCGTCATTTATATATCTTCCCTGTACCCCCGTCGTCCCCTTTGTAGTTGTGTCACTGTGTCCCGGTCGTCATTTATATTCCCTGTGTCCCGGTGTCCCAGTCTGTAATTTCTCTTTGAGGTTCCCGGTCGTCATTTATATTCCCTGTATCCCCGTGTCCCGGTCGTCATTTGTGTCCCGGTCTGTAATTTCATCAGTTGACAAACATGACGTCAGTCGACAAACAATTTCATGACGCATACAGCTCAATCCTTACAATGACGTCAGTCGACACACCTGAAGTCACTCGACAGACACACAGACAACTTATTTTTATATATATAGATATATAGCTGTTGGGGGGGGGGCTTGGGGGGGCATCGCGCCCCCAAGCCCCCCGCGCGCGTAAGTCGTTACACGCCATATTAGTTACCTGCCATTGTAGTTGTGTCCCTGTGTCCCACCTGTGAATTGAGATAGATATAAATATATATATTTTTTGAACTACATAAAACTTGCGAATATACAACATTCTTCGCTGTCCAATTTAACTACGTAAAACTTAAGAATATACAACATTCTTCCATGTCCTATTGTTTGTGCATATAAATAGATTGTTAGGTTTACCTAACTCTTGAACATGCAACATAAAATTGTCCATGGGAAAAGCAATCCGTATTCAGATCTATACCTGATTATTGTAATGATTGCCCTTTAGCTTTGTTGATGCTGATTGCTAATCAAACATTCCCTGTGTCCCCGTCGTCATTTATATATCCCCCTGTGCCCCCTGGCACCCCCCTTGTAGTTGTGTCCCTGTGTCCTGGTCGTCATTTATATTCCCAGTATTCCGGTCGTCATTTGTGTCCCGGTGTCCCAGTCTGTACTTTCTCTTTGAGTGTCGAGGTCGTCATTTATATTCCCTGTGTCCCAGCATCCCGGTCGTCATTTGTTTCCCGGTGTCCCGGTCTGTAATTTCTCTTCGAACAATCCCTGTGTCCCGGTCGTCATTTATATATCTTCCCTGTACCCCCGTCGTCCCCTTTGTAGTTGTGTCACTGTGTCCCGGTCGTCATTTATATTCCCTGTGTCCCGGTGTCCCAGTCTGTAATTTCTCTTTGAGGTTCCCGGTCGTCATTTATATTCCCTGTATCCCCGTGTCCCGGTCGTCATTTGTGTCCCGGTCTGTAATTTCATCAGTTGACAAACATGACGTCAGTCGACAAACAATTTCATGACGCATACAGCTCAATCCTTACAATGACGTCAGTCGACACACCTGAAGTCACTCGACAGACACACAGACAACTTATTTTTATATATATAGATATATAGCTGTTGGGGGGGGCTTGGGGGGGCATCGCGCCCCCAAGCCCCCCGCGTGCGTAAGTCGTTACACGCCATATTAGTTACCTGCCATTGTAGTTGTGTCCCACCTGTGAATTGAGATAGATATAAATATATATATTTTTTGAACTACATAAAACTTGCGAATATACAACATTCTTCGCTGTCCAATTTAACAACGTAAAATTTAAGAATATACAACATTCTTCCATGTCCTATTGTTTGTGCATATGAATAGATTGTTAGGTTTACCTAACTCTTGAACATGCAACATAAAATTGTCCATGGGAAAAGCAATCCGTATTCAGATCTATACCTGATTATTCTAATGATTGCCCTTTAGCTTTGTTGATGCTGATTGCTAATCAAACATTCCCTGTGTCTCCGTCGTCATTTATATATCCCCCTGTGCCCCCTGGCACCCCCCTTGAAGTTGTGTCCCTGTGTCCTGGTCGTCATTTATATTCCCAGTATTCCGGTCGTCATTTGTGTCCCGGTGTCCCAGTCTGTACTTTCTCTTTGAGTGTCGAGGTCGTCATTTATATTCCCTGTGTCACAGCATCCCGGTCGTCATTTGTTTCCCGGTGTCCCGGTCTGTAATTTCTCTTCGAACAATCCCTGTGTCCCGGTCGTCATTTATATATCTTCCCTGTACCCCCGTCGTCCCCTTTGTAGTTGTGTCACTGTGTCCCGGTCGTCATTTATATTCGCTGTGTCCCGGTGTCCCAGTCTGTAATTTCTCTTTGAGGTTCCCGGTCGTCATTTATATTCCCTGTATCCCCGTGTCCCGGTCGTCATTTTTGTCCCGGTCTGTAATTTCATCAGTTGACAAACATGACGTCAGTCGACAAACAATTCCATGACGCATACAGCTCAATCCTTACAATGACGTCAGTCGACACACCTGAAGTCACTCGACAGTCACACAGACAACTTATTTTTATATATATAGATATATAGCTGTTGGGGGGGGCTTGGGGGGGCATCGCGCCCCCAAGCCCCCCGCGCGCGTAAGTCGTTACACGCCATATTAGTTACCTGCCATTGTAGTTGTGTCCCTGTGTCCCACCTGTGAATTGAGATAGATATAAATATATATATTTTTTGAACTACATAAAACTTGCGAATATACAACATTCTTCGCTGTCCAATTTAACTACGTAAAACTTAAGAATATACAACATTCTTCCATGTCCTATTGTTTGTGCATACAAATAGATTGTTAGGTTTACCTAACTCTTGAACATGCAACATAAAATTGTCCATGGGAAAAGCAATCCGTATTCAGATCTATACCTGATTATTCTAATGATTGCCCTTTAGCTTTGTTGATGCTGATTGCTAATCAAACATTCCCTGTGTCCCCGTCGTCATTTATATATCCCCCTGTGCCCCCTGGCACAACCCTTGTAGTTGTGTCCCTGTGTCCTGGTCGTCATTTATATTCCCAGTATTCCGGTCGTCATTTGTGTCCCGGTGTCCCAGTCTGTACTTTCTCTTTGAGTGTCGAGGTCGTCATTTATATTCCCTGTGTCCCAGCATCCCGGTCGTCATTTGTTTCCCGGTGTCCCGGTCTGTAATTTCTCTTCGAACAATCCCTGTGTCCCGGTCGTCATTTATATATCTTCCCTGTACCCCCGTCGTCCCCTTTGTAGTTGTGTCACTGTGTCCCGGTCGTCATTTATTTTCCCTGTGTCCCGGTGTCCCAGTCTGTAATTTCTCTTTGACGTTCCCGGTCGTCATTTATATTCCCTGTATCCCCGTGTCCCGGTCGTCATTTGTGTCCCGGTCTGTAATTTCATCAGTTGACAAACATGACGTCAGTCGACAAACAATTTCATGACGCATACAGCTCAATCCTTACAATGACGTCAGTCGACACACCTGAAGTCACTCGACAGACACACAGACAACTTATTTTTATATATATAGATATATAGCTGTTGGGGGGGGGGGCTTGGGGGGGGGGGCATCGCGCCCCCAAGCCCCCCGCGCGCGTAAGTCGTTACACGCCATATTAGTTACCTGCCATTGTAGTTGTGTCCCTGTGTCCCACCTGTGAATTGAGATAGATATAAATATATATATTTTTTGAACTACATAAAACTTGCGAATATACAACATTCTTCGCTGTCCAATTTAACTACGTAAAACTTAAGAATATACAACATTCTTCCATGTCCTATTGTTTGTGCATATAAATAGATTGTTAGGTTTACCTAACTCTTGAACATGCAACATAAAATTGTCCATGGGAAAAGAAATCCGTATTCAGATCTATACCTGATTATTCTAATGATTGCCCTTTAGCTTTTTTGATGCTGATTGCTAATCAAACATTCCCTGTGTCCCCGTCGTCATTTATATATCCCCCTGTGCCCCCTGGCACCCCCCTTCTAGTTGTGTCCCTGTGTCCTGGTCGTCATTTATATTCCCAGTATTCCGGTCGTCATTTTTGTCCCGGTGTCCCAGTCTGTACTTTCTCTTTGAGTGTCGAGGTCGTCATTTATATTCCCTGTGTCCCAGGATCCCGGTCGTCATTTGTTTCCCGGTGTCCCGGTCTGTAATTTCTCTTCGAACAATCCCTGTGTCCCGGTCGTCATTTATATTCCCTGTGTCCCGGTTTCCCAGTCTGTAATTTCTCTTTGAGGTTCCCGGTCGTCATTTATATTCCCTGTATGCCCGTGTCGCGGTCGTCATTTGTGTCCCGGTCTGTAATTTCATCAGTTGACAAACATGACGTCAGTCGACAAACAATTTCATGACGCATACAGCTCAATCCTTACAATGAAGTCAGTCGACACACCTGAAGTCACTCGACAGACACACAGACAACTTATTTTTATATATATAGATATATAGCTGTTGGGGGGGGGGGGGGCTTGGGGGGGCATCGCGCCCCCAAGCCCCCCGCGCAAGTAAGTCGTTACACGCCATATTAGTTACCTGCCATTGTAGTTGTGTCCCTGTGTCCCACCTGTGAATTGAGATAGATATAAATATATATATTTTTTGAACTACATAAAACTTGCAAATATACAACATTCTTCGCTGTCCAATTTAACTACGTAAAACTTAAGAATATACAACATTCTTCCATGTCCTATTGTTTGTGCATATAAATAGATTGTTAGGTTTACCTAACTCTTGGACATGCAACATAAAATTGTCCATGGGAAAAGCAATCCGTATTCAGATCTATACCTGATTATTCTAATGATTGCCCTTTAGCTTTGTTGATGCTGATTGCTAATCAAACATTCCCTGTGTCCCCGTCGTCATTTATATATCCCCCTGTGCCCCCTTTCACCCCCCTTGTAGTTGTGTCCCTGTGTCCTGGTCGTCATTTATATTCCCAGTATTCAGGTCGTCATTTGTGTCCCGGTGTCCCAGTCTGTACTTTCTCTTTGAGTGTCGAGGTCGTCATTTATATTCCCTGTGTCCCAGCATACCGGTCGTCATTTGTTTCCCGGTGTCCCGGTCTGTAATTTCTCTTCGAACAATCCCTGTGTCCCGGTCGTCATTTATATATCTTCCCTGTACCCCCGTCGTCCCCTTTGTAGTTGTGTCACTGTGTCCCGGTCGTCATTTATATTCCCTGTGTCCCGGTGTCCCAGTCTGTAATTTCTCTTTGAGGTTCCCGGTCGTCATTTATATTCCCTGTATCCCCGTGTCCCGGTCGTCATTTGTGTCCCGGTCTGTAATTTCATCAGTTGACAAACATGACGTCAGTCGACAAACAATTTCATGACGCATACAGCTCAATCCTTACAATGACGTCCGTCGACACACCTGAAGTCACTCGACAGACACACAGACAACTTATTTTTATATATATAGATATATAGCTGTTGGGGGGGGGGCTTGGGGGGCATCGCGCCCCCAAGCCCCCCGCGCGCGTAAGTCGTTACACGCCATATTAGTTACCTGCCATTGTAGTTGTGTCCCTGTGTCCCACCTGTGAATTGAGATAGATATAAATATATATATTTTTTGAACTACATAAAACTTGCGAATATACAACATTCTTCGCTGTCCAATTTAACTACGTAAAACTTAAGAATATACAACATTCTTCCATGTCCTATTGTTTGTGCATATAAATAGATTGTTAGGTTTACCTAACTCTTGAACATGCAACATAAAATTGTCCATGGGAAAAGCAATCCGTATTCAGATCTATACCTGATTATTGTAATGATTGCCCTTTAGCTTTGTTGATGCTGATTGCTAATCAAACATTCCCTGTGTCCCCGTCGTCATTTATATATCCCCCTGTGCCCCCTGGCACCCCCCTTGTAGTTGTGTCCCTGTGTCCTGGTCGTCATTTATATTCCCAGTATTCCGGTCGTCATTTGTGTCCCGGTGTCCCAGTCTGTACTTTCTCTTTGAGTGTCGAGGTCGTCATTTATATTCCCTGTGTCCCAGCATCCCGGTCGTCATTTGTTTCCCGGTGTCCCGGTCTGTAATTTCTCTTCGAACAATCCCTGTGTCCCGGTCGTCATTTATATATCTTCCCTGTACCCCCGTCGTCCCCTTTGTAGTTGTGTCACTGTGTCCCGGTCGTCATTTATATTCCCTGTGTCCCGGTGTCCCAGTCTGTAATTTCTCTTTGAGGTTCCTGGTCGTCATTTATATTCCCTGTATCCCCGTGTCCCGGTCGTCATTTGTGTCCCGGTCTGTAATTTCATCAGTTGACAAACATGACGTCAGTCGACAAACAATTTCATGACGCATAAAGCTCAATCCTTACAATGACGTCAGTCGAAACACCTGAAGTCACTCGACAGACACACAAACAACTTATTTTTATATATATAGATATATAGCTGTTGGGGGGGGGGCTTGGGGGGGCATCGCGCCAACAAGCCCCCCGCGCGCGTAAGTCGTTACACGCCATATTAGTTACCTGCCATTGTAGTTGTGTCCCTGTGTCCCACCTGTGAATTGAGATAGATATAAATATATATATTTTTTGAACTACATAAAACTTGCGAATATACAACATTCTTCGCTGTCCAATTTAACTACGTAAAACTTAAGAATATACAACATTCTTCCATGTCCTATTGTTTGTGCATATAAATAGATTGTTAGGTTTACCTAACTCTTGAACATGCAACATAAAATTGTCCATGGGAAAAGCAATCCGTATTCAGATCTATACCTGATTATTCTAATGATTGCCCTTTAGCTTTGTTGATGCTGATTGCTAATCAAACATTCCCTGTGTCCCCGTCGTCATTTATATATCCCCCTGTGCCCCCTGGCACCCCCCTTGTAGTTGTGTCCCTGTGTCCTGGTCGTCATTTATATTCCCAGTATTCCGGTCGTCATTTGTGTCCCGGTGTCCCAGTCTTTACTTTCTCTTTGAGTGTCGAGGTCGTCATTTATATTCCCTGTGTCCCAGCATCCCGGTCGTCATTTGTTTCCCGGTGTCCCGGTCTGTAATTTCTCTTCGAACAATCCCTGTGTCCTGGTCGTCATTTATATATCTTCCCTGTACCCCCGTCGTCCCCTTTGTAGTTGTGTCACTGTGTCCCGGTCGTCATTTATATTGCCTGTGTCCCGGTGTCCCAGTCTCTAATTTCTCTTTGAGGTTCCCGGTCGTCATTTATATTCCCTGTATCCCCGTGTCCCGGTCGTCATTTGTGTCCCGGTCTGTAATTTCATCAGTTAACAAACATAACGTCAGTCGACAAACAATTTCATGACGCATACAGCTCAATCCTTACAATGACGTCAGTCGACACACCTGAAGTCACTCGACAGACACAGAGACAACTTATTTATATATATATAGATATATAGCTGTTGGGGGGGGGGGCTTGGGGGGGCATCGCGCCCCCAAGCCCCCCGCGCGCGTAAGTCGTTACACGCCATATTAGTTACCTGCCATTGTAGTTGTGTCCCTGTGTCCCACCTGTGAATTGAGATAGATATAAATATATATATTTTTTGAACTACATAAAACTTGCGAATATACAACATTCTTCGCTGTCCAATTTAACTACGTAAAACTTAAGAATATACAACATTCTTCCATGTCCTATTGTTTGTGCATATAAATAGATTGTTAGGTTTACCTAACTCTTGAACATGCAACATAAAATTGTCCATGGGAAAAGCAATCCGTATTCAGATCTATACCTGATTATTCTAATGATTGCCCTTTAGCTTTGTTGATGCTGATTGCTAATCAAACATTCCCTGTGTCCCCGTCGTCATTTATATATCCCCCTGTGCCCCCTTTCACCCCCCTTGTAGTTGTGTCCCTGTGTCCTGGTCGTCATTTATATTCCCAGTATTCAGGTCGTCATTTGTGTTCCGGAGTCCCAGTCTGTACTTTCTCTTTGAGTGTCGAGGTCGTCATTTATATTCCCAGTGTCCCAGCATCCCGGTTGTAATTTGTTTCCCGGTGTCCCGGTCTGTAATTTCTCTTCGAACAATCCTTGTGTCCCGGTCGTCATTTATATATCTTCCCTGTACCCCCGTCGTCCCCTTTGTAGTTGTGTCACTGTGTCCCGGTCGTCATTTATATTCCCTGTGTCCCGGTGTCCCAGTCTGTAATTTCTCTTTGAGGTTCCCGGTCGTCATTTATATTCCCTGTATCCCCGTGTCCCGGTCGTCATTTGTGTCCCAGTCTGTAATTTCATCAGTTGACAAACATGACGTCAGTCGAAAAACAATTTCATGACGCATACAGCTCAATCCTTACAATGACGTCAGTCGACACACCTGAAGTCACTCGACAGACACACAGACAACTTATATATATAGATATATAGCTGTTGGGGGGGCTTGGGGGGGCATCGCGCCCCCAAGCCCCCCGCGCGCGTAAGTCGTTACACGCTATATTAGTTACCTGCCATTGTAGTTGTGTCCCTGTGTCCCACCTGTGAATTGAGATAGATATAAATATATATATTTTTTGAACTACATAAAACTTGCGAATATACAACATTCTTCGCTGTCCAATTTAACTACGTAAAACTTAAGAATATACAACATTCTTCCATGTCCTATTGTTTGTGCATATAAATAGATTGTTAGGTTTACCTAACTCTTGAACATGCAACATAAAATTGTCCATGGGAAAAGCAATCCGTATTCAGATCTATACCTGATTATTCTAATGATTGCCCTTTAGCTTTGTTGATGCTGATTGCTAATCAAACATTCCCTGTGTCCCCGTCGTCATTTATATATCCCCCTGTTCCCCCTGGCACCCCCCTTGTAGTTGTGTCCCTGTGTCCTGGTCGTCATTTATATTCCCAGTATTCCGGTCGTCATTTGTGTCCCGGTGTCCCAGTCTGTACTTTCTCTTTGAGTGTCGAGGTCGTCATTTATATTCCCTGTGTCCCAGCATCCCGGTCGTCATTTGTTTCCCGGTGTCCCGGTCTGTAATTTCTCTTCAAACAATCCCTGTGTCCCGGTCGTCATTTATATATCTTCCCTGTACCCCCGTCGTCCCCTTTGTAGTTGTGACACTGTGTCCCGGTCGTCATTTATATTCCCTGTGTCCCGGTGTCCCAGTCTGTAATTTCTCTTTGAGGTTCCCGGTCGTCATTTATATTCCCTGTATCCCCGTGTCCCGGTCGTCATTTGTGTCCCGGTCTGTAATTTCATCAGTTGACAAACATGACGTCAGTCGACAAACAATTTCATGAAGCATACAGCTCAATCCTTACAATGACGTCAGTCGACACACCTGAAGTCACTCGACAGACGCACAGACAACTTATTTTTATATATATAGATATAAAGCTGTTGGGGGGGGCTTGGGGGGGCATCGTGCCCCCAAGCCCCCCGCGCGCGTAAGTCGTTACACGCCATATTAGTTACCTGGCATTGTAGTTGTGTCCCTGTGTCCCACGTGTGAATTGAGATAGATATAAATATATATATTTTTTGAACTACATAAAACTTGCGAATATACAACATTCTTCGCTGTCCAATTAAACTACGTAAAACTTAAGAATATACAACATTCTTCCATGTCCTATTGTTTGTGCATATAAATAGATTGTTAGGTTTACCTAACTCTTGAACATGCAACATAAAATTGTCCATGGGAAAAGCAATCCGTATTCAGATCTATACCTGATTATTCTAATGATTGCCCTTTAGCTTTGTTGATGCTGATTGCTAATCAAACATTCCCTGTGTTCCCGTCGTCATTTATATATCCCCCTGTGCCCCCTGGCACCCCCCTTGTAGTTGTGTCCCTGTGTCCTGGTCGTCATTTATATTCCCAGTATTCCGGTCGTCATTTGTGTCCCGGTGTCCCAGTCTGTACTTTCTCTTTGAGTGTCGAGGTCGTCATTTATATTCCCTGTGTCCCAGCATCCCGGTCGTCATTTGTTTCCCGGTGTCCCGGTCTCGGCCGTCATTTATATATCTTCCCTGTACCCCCGTCGTCCCCTTTGTAGTTGTGTCACTGTGTCCCGGCCGTCATTTATATTCCCTGTGTCCCGGTGTCCCCCTCTGTAATTTTTCTTTGAGGTTCCCGGTCGTCATTTATATTCCCTGTATCCCCGTGTCCCGGTCGTCATTTGTGTCCCGGTCTGTAATTTCATCAGTTGACAAACATGACGTCAGTCGACAAACGATTTCATGACGCATACAGCTCAATCCTTACAATGACGTCAGTCGACACACCTGAAGTCACTCGACAGACACACAGACAACTTATTTTTATATATATAGATATATAGCTGTTGGGGGGGGGCTTGGGGGCATCGCACCCCCAAGCCCCCCGCGCGCGAAAGTCGTTACACGCCATATTAGTTACCTGCCATTGTAGTTGTGTCCCTGTGTCCCACCTGTGAATTGAGATAGGTATAAATATATATATTTTTTGAACTACATAAAACTTGCGAATATACAACATTCTTCGCTGTCCAATTTAACTACGTAAAACTTAAGAATATACAACATTCTTCCATGTCCTATTGTTTGTGCATATAAATAGATTGTTAGGTTTACCTAACTCTTGAACATGCAACATAAAATTGTCCATGGGAAAAGCAATCCGTATTCAGATCTATACCTGATTATTCTAATGATTGCCCTTTAGCTTTGTTGATGCTGATTGCTAATCAAACATTCCCTGTGTCCCCGTCATCATTTATATATCCCCCTGTGCCCCTGGTACCCCCTTGTAGTTGTGTCCCTGTGTCCTGGTCGTCATTTATATTCCCAGTATTCAGGTCGTCATTTGTGTCCCGGTGTCCCAGTCTGTACTTTCTTTTTGAGTGTCGAGGTCGTCATTTATATTCCCTGTGTCCCAGCATCCCGGTCGTCATTTGTTTCCCGGTGTCCCGGTCTGTAATTTCTCTTCGAACAATCCCTGTGTCCCGGTCGTCATTTATATATCTTCCCTGTACCCCCGTCGTCCCCTTTGTAGTTGTGTCACTGTGTCCCGGTCGTCATTTATATTCCCTGTGTCCCGGTGTCCCAGTCTGTAATTTCTCTTTGAGGTTCCCGGTCGTCATTTATATTCCCTGTATCCCCGTGTCCCGGTCGTCATTTGTGTCCCGGACTGTAATTTCATCAGTTGACAAACATGACGTCAGTCGACAAACAATTTCATGACGCATACAGCTAAATCCTTACAATGACGTCAGTCGACACACCTGAAGTCACTCGACAGACACACAGACAACTTATTTTTATAAATATAGATATATAGC
>NW_027064840.1:0-24287 GCF_032884065.1 Artemia franciscana
TTCTTTACCATGTGCAATCATAAAATAGTCTAATATCTTCATTTTTTCCACAGACGTAGCTATTACCCTCGAAAACTAAAACTTTTGAAATAGGGAAAAAGAGCCTTTAATCACATTGTTTACCATGTGCAATCGTAAAATAGTCTAACATCTTCATTTTTTCCACAGACGTAGTAGCTATTACCCCGAAAACTAAAAATTTTGAAATAGGAAAAGAGCCTTTAATAACATTCTTTACCATGTGCAATCATAAAATAGTCTAATCTCTTCATTTTTTCCACGGACGTAGCTATTACTCCCGAAAACTAAAACTTTTGGAATAGGAAAAGAGCCTTTAATCACATTCTTTACCATTTGCAATCATAAAAATAGTCTAATATCTTCATTTTTTCGACAGACGTAGCTATTACTCCCGAAAACTAAAACTTTTGAAATGGGGAAAAAGAGCCTTTAATCACATTCTTTACCATTTGCAATCATAAAATAGTCTAATATCTTCATTTTTTCCACAGACGTAGCTATTACCCATGAAAACTAAAACTTTTGAAATAGGAAAAGAGCCTTTAATCACATTCTTTACCATTTGTAATCATAAAATAGTCTAATATCTTCATTTTTCCGCAGACGTAGCTATTACCCCTGAAAACTAAAACTTTTGAAATAGGAAAAGAGCCTTTAATCACATTCTTTACCATTTGCAATCATAAAATAGTCTAATATCTTCATTTTTCCACAGACGTAGCTATTACCCCCGAAAACTAAAACTTTTGAAATAGGAGAAGAGCCTTTAATCACATTCTTTACAATTTGCAATAATAAAATAGTCTAATATCTTCATTTTTTCCACAGACATAGCTATTACCCTCGAAAACTAAAACTTTTGAAATAGGAAAAGAGCCTTTAATCACATTCTTTACCATTTGCAATCATAAAATAGTCTAATATCTTCATTTTTTCCACAGACGTAGCTATTACCCCCGAAAACTAAAACTTTTGAAATAGGAAAAGAGCCTTTAATCACATTCTTTACCATGTGCAATCATAAAATAGTCTAATATCTTCATTTTTTCCACAGACATAGCTATTACCCTCGAAAACTAAAACTTTTGAAATAGGAAAAGAGCCTTTAATAACATTCTTTACCATATGCAATCATAAAATAGTCTAATATCTTCATTTTTTCCACAGGCCTAGCTATTACCCCGAAAACTAAAACTTTTGAAATAGGAAAAAGAGCCTTTAATCACATTCTTTACCATATGCAATCATAAAATAGTCTAATATCTTCATTTTTTCCACAGACGTAGCTATTACCCTCGAAAACTTAAACTTTTGAAATAGGAAAAGAGCCTTTAATCACATTCTTTACCATATGCAATCATAAAATAGTCTAATATCTTCATTTTTTCCACGGACGTAGCTATTACCCCAGAAAACTAAAACTTTTGAAATAGGAAAAAGAGCCTTTAATCACATTCTTTACCATGTGCAATCATAAAATAGTCTAATATCTTCATTTGTTCCACAGACGTAGCTATTACCCTCGAAAACTAAAACTTTTGAAATAGGAAAAGAGCCTTTAATCACATTCTTTACCATGTGCAATCATAAAATAGTCTAATATCTTCATTTTTTCCACAGACGTAGCTATTACCCCCGAAAACTAAAACTTTTGAAATAGAAAAAGAGCCTTTAATCACATTCTTTACCATGTGCAATCATAAAATAGTCTAATATCTTCATTTTTTCCACGGACGTATCTATTACCCCCGAAAACTAAAACTTTTGAAATAGGAAAAGAGCCTTTAATCACATTCTTTACCATTTGCAATCATAAAATAGTCTAATATCTTCATTTTTTCCACAGACGTAGCTATTACCCTCGAAAACTAAAACTTTTGAAATAAGAAAAGAGCCTTTAATCAAATTCTTTACCCTTTGCAATCATAAAATAGTCTAATATCTTCATTTTTTCCACAGACGTAGCTATTACCCCCGAAAACTAAAACTTTTGAAATAGGAAAATAGCCTTTAATCACGTTCTTTACCATTTGCAATCATAAAATAGTCTAATATCTTAATTTTTTCCACGGACGTAGCCATTACCCCCGAAAACTAAAACTTTTGAATAGGAAAAGAGCCTTTAATCACATTCTTTACCATGTGCAATCATAAAATAGTCTAATATCTTCATTTTTTCCACAGACGTAGCTATTACCCCCAAAAACTAAAACTTTTGAAATAGAAAAAAAGAGCCTTTAATCACATTCTTTACCATGTGCAATCATAAAATAGTCCAATATCTTCATTTTTTCCACAGACGTAGCTATTACCCCGAAAACTAAAATTTCGAAATAGGAAAAGAGGCTTTAATCACATTCTTTACCATGTGCAATCATAAAATAGTCTAATATCATCATTTTTTTCCACGGACGTAGCTATTACCCTCGAAAACTAAAACTTTTGAAATAGGAAAAGAGCCTTTAATCAAATTCTTTACCATTTGCAATCATAAAAAAGTCTAATATCTTCATTTTTCCACAGACGTATCTATTACCCCCGAAAACTGAAACTTTTGAAATAGAAAAAGAGCCTTTAATCACATTCTTTACCGTTTGCAATCATGAAATAGTCTAATATCTTCATTTTTTCCACGGACGTAGCTATTACCCCCGAAAACTAAAACTTTTGAAATAGGAAAAGAGCCTTTAATCACATTCTTTACCATTTGCAATCATAAAATATTCTAATATCTTCATTTTTCCACAGACGTATCTATTACCCCCGAAAACTAAAACTTTTGAAATAGGAAAAGAGCCTTTAATCACATTCTTTACCATTTGCAATCATGAAATAGTCTAATATCTTCATTTTTTCCACGGACGTAGCTATTACCCCCGAAAACTAAAACTATTGAAATAGGAAAAGAGCCTTTAATCATATTCTTTTCCAGTTGCAATCATAAAATAGTCTAATATCTTCATTTTTTCAATATCTTCAAAATGAAGATATTAGACTATTTTATGATTGAACATGGTAAAGAATGTGATTAAAGGCTCTTTTTCCTATTTCAAAAGTTTTAGTTTTCGGGGGGTAATAGCTACGTCTGTGGAAAAAATGAAGATATTATACTATTTTATGATTGCACATGGTAAAGAATGTGATTAAAGGCTCTTTTCCTAATTCAAAAGTTTTAGTTTTCGAAGGTAATAGCTACGTCTGTAGAAAAAATGAAGATATTAGACTATTTTATGATTGCACATGGTAAAGAATGTGATTAAAGGCTCTTTTGCTATTTCAAAAGTTCTAGTTTTTGAGGGTAATAGCTACGTCTGTGGGAAAAAATGAAGATATTAGACTATTTTATGATTGCACATGGTAAAGAATGTGATTAAAGGCTCTTTTCCTATTTCAAAAGTTTTAGTTTTCAGGGGTAATAGCTACGTCTTTGGAAAAAATGAAGATATTAGACTATTTTATGATTGCACATGGTAAAGAATGTGATTAAAGGCTCTTTTCCTATTTCAAAGTTTTAGTTTTCGGGGGTAATAGCTACGTCCTGTGGAAAAAATGAAGATATTAAACTATTTTATGATTGCACATGGTAAAGAATGTGATTAAAGGCTCTTTTCCTATTTCAAAAGTTTAGTTTTCGAGGGTAATAGCTACGTCTGTGGAAAAAATGAAGATATTAGACTATTTTATGATTGCATATGGTAAAGAATGTGATTAACGGCTCTTTTGCTATTTCAAAAGTTTTAGTTTTTGAGGGTAATAGCTACGTCTGTGGAAAAAATGAGGATATTAGACTATTTTATGATTGCAAATGGTAAAGAATGTGATTAAAGGCTCTTTTCCTATTTCAAAAGTTTTAGTTTCTGGGGTAATAGCTACGTCTGTGGAAAAATGAAGATATTAGACTATTTTATGATTGCAAATGGTAAAGAATTAGATTAAAGGCTCTTTTCCTAATTCAAAAGTTTTAGTTTTCGGGGGTAATAGCTAGGTCTGTGGAAAAAATGAAGATATTAGACTATTTTATGATTGCAAATGGTAAAGAATGTGATTAAAGCCTCTTTTCCTATGTCAAAAGTTTTAGTTTTCAGGGGTAATAGCTACGTCTGTGGAAAAAATGAAGATATTAGACTATTTTATGATTGCAAATTGTAAAGAATGTGATTAAAGGCTCTTTTCCTATTTCAAAAGTTTTAGTTTTCGGGAGTAATAGCTACGTCTGTGGAAAAAAATGAAGATATTAGACTATTTTATGATTGCAAATGGTAAAGAATGTGATTAAAGGCTCTTTTCTATTTCAAAAGTTTTAGTTTTCAGGGGGTAATAGCTATGTCTGTGAAAGAAATGAAGATATTAGACTATTTTATGATTGCACATGGTAAAGAATGTGATTAAAGGCTCTTTTCCTATTTCAAAAGTTTTAATTTCCGGGGGTAGTAGCTATGTCTGTGGAAAAATGAAGATATTAGACTATTTTATGATTGCACATGGTAAAGAATGTGATTGAAGGCTCTTTTCCTATTTCAAAAGTTTTAGTTTTCCGGGGTAATAGCTATGTCTGTGGAAAAAATGAAGATATTAGACTATTTTATGATTGCAAAGGGTAAAGAATGTGACTAAAGGCTCTTTTCCTATTTCAAAAGCTTTAGTTTTCGGGGGTAATAGCTACGTCTGTGGAAAAAATAAAGATATTAGACTATTTTATGATTGCATATGGTTAAGAATGAGATTAAAGGCTCTTTTCCTATTTCGAGGGTGATAGCTATGTCTGTGGAAAGAAAGAAGATATTAGGCTATTTTATGATTGCAAATGGTAAAGAATGTGATTAAAGGCTCTTTTCCTATTTCAAAAATTTTAGTTTTCCGGGGGTAATAGCTACGTCTGTGGAAAAAAATGAAGATATTAGACTATTTTATGATTGCAAATGGTAAAGAATTTGATTAAAAGGCTCTTTTCCCTATTTCAAAAGTTTTAGTTTTCGGGGGTAATAGCTACGTCTGTGGTAAAAATGAAGATATTAGACTATTTTATGATTGCAAATGGTAAAGAATGTGATTAAAGGCTCTTTTCCTATTTCAAAAGTTTTAGTTTCCGGGGGGTAGTAGCTACGTCTGTGGAAAAAATGAAGATATTAGACTATTTTATGATTGCACATGGTAAAGAATGTGATTAAAGGCTCTTTTCCTATTTCAAAAGTTTTAGTTTTCGGGGGTAATAGCTACGTCTGTGGAAAAAATAAAGATATTAGACTATTTTATGATTGCATATGGTTAAGAATGAGATTAACAGACGTAGCTATTACCCCCGAAAACTAAATTTTGAAATGGGAAAAAGAGGCTTTAATCACATTCTTTACCATGTACAATGATAAAATAGTCTAATATTATTAATTTTTTACAGGGACGTAGCTATTACCCTCGAAAACTAAAACTTTTGAAATAGGAAAAGAGCCTTTAATCAAATTCTTTACCATTTGCAATCATAAAAAAGTCTAATATCTTCATTTTTCCACAGACGTAGCTATTACCCCCGAAAACTAAAACTTTTGAAATAGGAAAAGAGCCTTTAATCACATTCTTTACCATTTGCAATCATGAAATAGTCTAATATCTTCATTTTTTCCACGGACGTAGCTATTACCCCCGAAAACTAAAACTTTTGAAATAGGAAAAGAGCCTTTAATCACATTCTTTACCATTTGCAATCATAAAATATTCTAATATCTTCATTTTTTCCACAGGACGTAGCTATTACCCCCGAAAACTAAAACTTTTGAAATAGGGAAAAGAGCCTTTAATCATATTCTTTACCAGTTGCAATCATAAAATAGTCTAATATCTTCATTTTTTCCACAGACGTAGCTATTACCCCCGAAAACTAAAACTTTTGAAATAGGAAAAGAGCCTTTAATCACATTCTTTACCATGTGCAATCATAAAATAGTCTAATATCTTCATTTTTTCCACAGACGTAGCTATTACCCTCAAAAACTTAAACTTTTGAAATAGCAAAAGAGCCTTTAATCACATTCTTTACCATATGTAATCATAAAATAGTCTAATATCTTCATTTTTTCCACAGACGTAGCTATTACCCACGAAAACTAAAACTTTTGAAATAGGAAAAAAGCCTTTTATCACATTCTTTACCATGTGCAATCATAAAAATAGTCTAATATCTTCATTTTTTCCACAGACATAGCTTTTACCCTCAAAAACTAAAACTTTTGAAATAGGAAAAGAGCCTTTAATCACATTCTTTACCATGTGCAATCATAAAATAGCCTAATATCTTCATTTTATCCTCAGACGTAGCTATTACCCCCGAAAACTAAAACTTTTGAAATAGGAAAAGAGCCTTTAATCACATTCTTACCATATGCAATCATAAAATAGTCTAATATCTTCATTTTTTCCACAGACGTAGCTATTACCCTCAAAAACTAAAACTTTTGAAATAGGAAAAGAGCCTTTAATCACATTCTTTACCATGTGCAATCATAAAATAGTTTAATATCTTCATTTTTTCCACAGACCTAGCTATTACCCCCGAAAACTAAAACTTTTGAAATAGGAAAAGAGCCTTTAATCACATTCTTTACCATTTGCAATCATGAAATAGTCTAATATCTTCATTTTTTCCACGGACGTAGCTATTACCCCCGAAAACTAAAACTTTTGAAATAGGAAAAGAGCCTTTAATCACATTCTTTACCATTTGCAATCATAAAATATTCTAATATCTTCATTTTTTCCGCAGACGTAGCTATTACCCCCGAAAACTAAAACTTTTGAAATAAGAAAAGAGCCTTTAATCATATTCTTTACCAGTTGCAATCATAAAATAGTCTAATATCTTCATTTTTTCCACAGACGTAGCTATTACCCCCGAAAACTAAAACTTTTGAAATAGGAAAAGAGCCTTTAATCACATTCTTTACCATACGCAATCATAAAATAGTCTAATATCTTCATTTTTTCCACAGACGTAGCTATTACCCCCGAAAACTAAAATTTTTGAAATAGGAAAAGAGCCTTTAATCACATTCTTTACCATGTGCAATCATAAAATAGTCTAATATCTTCATTTTTTCCAGAGACGTAGCTATTACCCTCAAAAACTTAAACTTTTGAAATAGCAAAAGAGCCTTTAATCACATTCTTTACCATATGTAATCATAAAATAGTCTAATATCTTCATTTTTTCCACAGACATAGCTTTTACCTTCAAAAACTAAAACTTTTGAAATAGGAAAAGAGCCTTTAATCACATTCTTTACCATGTGCAATCATAAAATAGTCTAATATCTTCATTTTATCCTCAGACGTAGCTATTACCCTCGAAAACTAAAACTTTTGAAATAGAAAAAGAGCCTTTAATCACATTCTTTACCATATGCAATCATAAAATAGTCTAATATCTTCATTTTTTCCACAGACGTAGCTATTACCCACGAAAACTAAAACTTTTGAAATAGAAAAAAGAGCCTTTAATCACATTCTTTACCATATGCAATCATAAAATAGTCTAATATCTTCATTTTTTCCACAGACGTAGCTATTACCCCCAAAAACTAAAACTTTTGAAATAGAAAAAAAGAGCCTTTAATCACATTCTTTACCATGTGCAATCATAAAATAGTCCAATATCTTCATTTTTTCCACAGACGTAGCTATTACCCCGAAAACTAAAATTTCGAAATAGGAAAAGAGGCTTTAATCACATTCTTTACCATGTGCAATCATAAAATAGTCTAATATCATCATTTTTTTCCACGGACGTAGCTATTACCCTCGAAAACTAAAACTTTTGAAATAGGAAAAGAGCCTTTAATCAAATTCTTTACCATTTGCAATCATAAAAAAGTCTAATATCTTCATTTTTCCACAGACGTATCTATTACCCCCGAAAACTGAAACTTTTGAAATAGAAAAAGAGCCTTTAATCACATTCTTTACCATTTGCAATCATAAAATATTCTAATATCTTCATTTTTCCACAGACGTATCTATTACCCCCGAAAACTAAAACTTTTGAAATAGGAAAAGAGCCTTTAATCACATTCTTTACCATTTGCAATCATGAAATAGTCTAATATCTTCATTTTTTCCACGGACGTAGCTATTACCCCCGAAAACTAAAACTATTGAAATAGGAAAAGAGCCTTTAATCATATTCTTTTCCAGTTGCAATCATAAAATAGTCTAATATCTTCATTTTTTCAATATCTTCAAAATGAAGATATTAGACTATTTTATGATTGAACATGGTAAAGAATGTGATTAAAAGGCTCTTTTCCTATTTCAAAAGTTTTAGTTTTCGGGGGTAATAGCTACGTCTGTGGAAAAAAATGAAGATATTATACTATTTTATGATTGCACATGGTAAAGAATGTGATTAAAGGCTCTTTTCCTAATTCAAAAGTTTTAGTTTTCGAAGGTAATAGCTACGTCTGTAGAAAAAAATGAAGATATTAGACTATTTTATGATTGCACATGGTAAAGAATGTGATTAAAAGGCTCTTTTGCTATTTCAAAAGTTCTAGTTTTTGAGGGTAATAGCTACGTCTGTGGGAAAAATGAAGATATTAGACTATTTTATGATTGCACATGGTAAAGAATGTGATTAAAGGCTCTTTTCCTATTTCAAAAGTTTTAGTTTTCAGGGGTAATAGCTACGTCTTTGGAAAAAATGAAGATATTAGACTATTTTATGATTGCACATGGTAAAGAATGTGATTAAAGGCTCTTTTCCTATTTCAAAGTTTTAGTTTTCGGGGGGTAATAGCTACGTCTGTGGAAAAAAATGAAGATATTAAACTATTTTATGATTGCACATGGTAAAGAATGTGATTAAAGGCTCTTTTTCCTATTTCAAAAGTTTTAGTTTTCGAGGGTAATAGCTACGTCTGTGGAAAAAATGAAGATATTAGACTATTTTATGATTGCATATGGTAAAGAATGTGATTAACGGCTCTTTTGCTATTTCAAAAGTTTTAGTTTTTGAGGGTAATAGCTACGTCTGTGGAAAAAATGAGGATATTAGACTATTTTATGATTGCAAATGGTAAAGAATGTGATTAAAGGCTCTTTTCCTATTTCAAAAGTTTTAGTTTTCTGGGGTAATAGCTACGTCTGTGGAAAAATGAAGATATTAGACTATTTTATGATTGCAAATGGTAAAGAATTAGATTAAAGGCTCTTTTCCTAATTCAAAAGTTTTAGTTTTCGGGGGTAATAGCTACGTCTGTGGAAAAAATGAAGATATTAGACTATTTTATGATTGCAAATGGTAAAGAATGTGATTAAAGGCTCTTTTCCTATTTCAAAAGTTTTAGTTTTCCAGGGGTAATAGCTACGTCTGTGGAAAAAATGAAGATATTAGACTATTTTATGATTGCAAATTGTAAAGAATGTGATTAAAGGCTCTTTTCCTATTTCAAAAGTTTTAGTTTTCGGGAGTAATAGCTACGTCTGTGGAAAAAAATGAAGATATTAGACTATTTTATGATTGCAAATGGTAAAGAATGTGATTAAAGGCTCTTTTCTATTTCAAAAGTTTTAGTTTTCAGGGGGTAATAGCTATGTCTGTGAAAGAAATGAAGATATTAGACTATTTTATGATTGCACATGGTAAAGAATGTGATTAAAGGCTCTTTTCCTATTTCAAAAGTTTTAATTTCCGGGGGTAGTAGCTATGTCTGTGGAAAAATGAAGATATTAGACTATTTTATGATTGCACATGGTAAAGAATGTGATTGAAGGCTCTTTTTCCTATTTCAAAAGTTTTAGTTTTCCGGGGTAATAGCTATGTCTGTGGAAAAAAATGAAGATATTAGACTATTTTATGATTGCAAAGGGTAAAGAATGTGACTAAAGGCTCTTTTCCTATTTCAAAAGCTTTAGTTTTCGGGGGGTAATAGCTACGTCTGTGGAAAAAATAAAGATATTAGACTATTTTATGATTGCATATGGTTAAGAATGAGATTAAAGGCTCTTTTTCCTATTTCGAGGGTGATAGCTATGTCTGTGGAAAGAAAGAAGATATTAGGCTATTTTATGATTGCAAATGGTAAAGAATGTGATTAAAGGCTCTTTTTCCTATTTCAAAAATTTTAGTTTTCCGGGGTAATAGCTACGTCCTGTGGAAAAAATGAAGATATTAGACTATTTTATGATTGCAAATGGTAAAGAATTTGATTAAAGGCTCTTTTCCTATTTCAAAAGTTTTAGTTTTCGGGGGGTAATAGCTACGTCTGTGGTAAAAATGAAGATATTAGACTATTTTATGATTGCAAATGGTAAAGAATGTGATTAAAGGCTCTTTTCCCTATTTCAAAAGTTTTAGTTTCCGGGGGTAGTAGCTACGTCTGTGGAAAAAAATGAAGATATTAGACTATTTTATGATTGCACATGGTAAAGAATGTGATTAAAGGCTCTTTTCCTATTTCAAAAGTTTTAGTTTTCGGGGGTAATAACTACGTCTGTGGAAAAAATAAAGATATTAGACTATTTTATGATTGCATATGGTTAAGAATGAGATTAACAGACGTAGCTATTACCCCCGAAAACTAAAATTTTGAAATGGGGAAAAGAGGCTTTAATCACATTCTTTACCATGTACAATGATAAAATAGTCTAATATTATTAATTTTTTACAGGGACGTAGCTATTACCCTCGAAAACTAAAACTTTTGAAATAGGAAAAGAGCCTTTAATCAAATTCTTTACCATTTGCAATCATAAAAAAGTCTAATATCTTCATTTTTCCACAGACGTAGCTATTACCCCCGAAAACTAAAACTTTTGAAATAGGAAAAGAGCCTTTAATCACATTCTTTACCATTTGCAATCATGAAATAGTCTAATATCTTCATTTTTTCCACGGACGTAGCTATTACCCCCGAAAACTAAAACTTTTGAAATAGGAAAAGAGCCTTTAATCACATTCTTTACCATTTGCAATCATAAAATATTCTAATATCTTCATTTTTTCCACAGACGTAGCTATTACCCCCGAAAACTAAAACTTTTGAAATAGGAAAAGAGCCTTTAATCATATTCTTTACCAGTTGCAATCATAAAATAGTCTAATATCTTCATTTTTTCCACAGACGTAGCTATTACCCCCGAAAAACTAAAACTTTTGAAATAGGAAAAGAGCCTTTAATCACATTCTTTACCATACGCAATCATAAAATAGTCTAATATCTTCATTTTTTCTACAGACGTAGCTATTACCCCCGAAAACTAAAACTTTTGAAATAGAAAAAGAGCCTTTAATCACATTCTTTACCATGTGCAATCATAAAATAGTCTAATATCTTCATTTTTTCCACAGACGTAGCTATTACCCCTCAAAAACTTAAACTTTTGAAATAGCAAAAGAGCCTTTAATCACATTCTTTACCATATGTAATCATAAAATAGTCTAATATCTTCATTTTTTCCACAGACGTAGCTATTACCCACGAAAACTAAAACTTTTGAATAGGAAAAAGAGCCTTTTATCACATTCTTTACCATGTGCAATCATAAAAATAGTCTAATATCTTCATTTTTTCCACAGACATAGCTTTTACCCTCAAAAACTAAACTTTTGAAATAGGGAAAAGAGCCTTTAATCACATTCTTTACCATGTGCAATCATAAAATAGTCTAATATCTTCATTTTATCCTCAGACGTAGCTATTACCCTCGAAAACTAAAACTTTTGAAATAGGAAAAGAGCCTTTAATCACATTCTTTACCATATGCAATCATAAAATAGTCTAATATCTTCATTTTTTCCACAGACGTAGCTATTACCCTCAAAAACTAAAACTTTTGAAATAGGAAAAGAGCCTTTAATCACATTCTTTACCATATGCAATCATAAAATAGTCTGATATCTTCATTTTTTCACAGACATAGCTATTACCCTCGAAAACTAAAACTTTTGAAATAGGAAAAGAGCCTTTAATCACATTCTTTACCATATGCAATCAAAAAATAGTCCAATATCCTCATTTTTTCCACGGACATAGCTATTACCCTAGAAAACTAAAACTTTTGAAATAGGAAAAGAACCTTTAATCACATTCTTTACCAAGTGCAATCATAAAATAGTCTAATATCTTCATTTTTTCCACAGACATAGCTATTACCCCCGAAAACCAAAACTTTTGAAATAGGAAAAGAGCCTTTAATCACATTCTTTACCATGTGCAATCATGAAATAGTGTAATATCTTTATTTTTTCCACGGACGTAGCTATTACCCTCGAAAACTAAAACTTTTGAAATGGTAAAAAGAGCCTTTAATCACATTCTTTACCATGTGCAATCATAAAATAGTCTAATATCTTCATTTTTTCCACAGGACGTAGCTATTACCCCCGAAAACTAAAACTTTTGAAATAGGGAAAAGAGCCTTTAATCAAATTCTTTACCATGTGCAATCATAAAATAGTCTAATATCTTCATTTTTTCCAAAGGACGTAGCTATTACCCTCGAAAACTAAAACTTTTGAAATAGGAAAAGAGCCTTTAATCACATTCTTTACCATATGCAATATTAAAATAGTCTAATATCTTCATTTTTTCCACAGACGTAGCTATTACCCTTGAAAACTAAAACTTTTGAAATAGGGAAAAGAGCCTTTAGTCACATTCTTTACCATTTGCAATCATAAATAGTCTAATATCTTCATTTTTTCCACAGACAGAGCTATTACCCTCGAAAACTAAAACTTTTGAAATAGGAAAAGAGCCTTTAATCACATTCTTTACCAAGTGCAATCATAAAATAGTCTAAAATCTTCATTTTTTCCACAGACATAGCTATTACCCCCGAAAACTAAACTTTTGAAATAGGCAAAGAGCCTTTAATCACATTCTTTACCATGTTCAATCATAAAATAGTCTAATATCTTCATTTTTCCACAGACGTAGCTATTACCCCCGAAAACTAAAACTTTTGAAATAGGAAAGGAGCCTTTAATCATATTATTTACCATATGCAATCATAAAATAGTGTAATATCATCATTTTTTCCACGGACGTAGCTATTACCCTCGAAAACTAAAACTTTTGAAATAGATAAAGAGCCTTTAATCACATTCTTTACCATTTGCAATCATAAAATGGTCTATTATCTTAATTTTTTCCACAGACATAGCTATTACCCCCGAAAACTAAAACTTTTGAAATAGGAAAAAGAGCCTTTAATCACATTCTTTACCATGTGCAATCATAAAATAGTCTAATATCTTCATTTTTTCCACAGATATAGCTATTACCCTCGAAAACTAAAACTTTTGAAACAGGAAAAGAGCCTTTAATCACATTCTTTACCATTTGCAATCATAAAATAGTCTAATATCTTCATTTTTTCCACAGATATAGCTATTACCCTCGAAAACTAAAACGTTTGAAAATAGGGAAAAGAGCCTTTAATCACATTCTTTACCATGTGCAATCATAAAATAGTCTAATATCTTCATTTTTTCCACAGATGTAGCTATTACCCCCGAAAACTAAAACTTTTGAAATAGGAATAGAGCCTTTAATCACATTCTTTACCAAGTGCAATCATAGAATAGTCTAATATCTTCATTTTTTTCTACAGACGTAGCTATTACCCTTGAAAACTAAAACTTTTGAAATAGGAAAAGAGCCTTTAATCTCATTCTTAACCATGTGCAATCATAAAATAGTCTAATATCTTCATTTTTTCCACAGACATAGCTATTACCCCGGAAAACTAAAACTTTTGAAATAGGAAAACAGCGTTTAATCACATTCTTTACCATGTGCAATCATAAAATAGTCTAATATCTTTATTTTTTCCACAGACGTAGCTACTACCCCCGAAAACTAAAACTTTTGAAATAGGAAAGAGAATTTAATCACATTCTTTACCATTTGCAATCATAAAATAGTCTAATATCTTCATTTTTTTCCACAGACATAGCAATTACCCTCGAAAACTAAAATTTTTGAAATAGGAAAAGAGCCTTTAATCATATTCTTTACCATGTGCAATCATAAAATTGTCTAATATCTTCATTTTATCCACAGACATAGCTATTACCCTCGAAAACTAAAACTTTTGAAATAGGAAAAGAGCCTTTAATCACATTCTTCACCATGTGCAATCATAAAATAGTCTAATATCTTATTTTTTTTCCACGGACGTAGCTATTACCCGAAAACTAAAACTTTTGAAATAGGAAAAGAGCCTTTAATCACATTCTTTACCATTTGCAATCATAAAATAGTCCAATATCTTCATTTTTTCCACAGACGTAGCTATTACCCCCGAAAAGTAAACTTTTGAAATAGGAAAAGATCCTTAAATCACATTCTTTACCATATGCAATCATAAAATAGTCTGATATCTTTTTTTTTCACAGACATAGCTATTACCCTCGAAAACTAAAATTTTTGAAATAGGAAAAGAGCCTTTAATCACATTCTTTACCATGTGCAATCATAAAATAGTCTAATATCTTCATTTTTTCCACAGACGTAGCTATTACCCCCGAAAACTAAAACTTTTGAAATAGAAAAAGAGCCTTTAATCACATTTTTTACCATGTGCAATCATAAAATAGTCTAATATCTTCATTTTTTCCACAGACGTAGCTATTACCCCCGAAAACTAAAACTTTTGAAATAGGAAAAGAGCCTTTAATCACATTCTTTACCACGTGCAATCATAAAATAGTCTAATATCTTCATTTTTTCCACAGACGTAGCTATTACCCTTGAAAACTAAAACTTTTGAAATAGGAAAAAGAGCCTTTAATCTCATTCTTAACCATGTGCAATCATAAAATAGTCTAATATCTTCATTTTTTCCACAGACATATCTATTACCCCCGAAAACTAAAACTTTTGAAATAGGAAAAGAGCCATAAGTCACATTCTTTACCATTTGCAATCATAAAATAGTCTAATATCTTCATTTTTTCCACAGACATAGCTATTACCCCGGAAAACTAAAACTTTTGAAATAGGAAAAGAGCGTTTTAATCACATTCTTTACCATGTGCAATCATAAAATATTCTAATATCTTTATTTTTTCCACAGACGTAGCTACTACCCCCGAAAACTAAAACTTTTGAAATAGGAAAAGAGAATTTAATCACATTCTTTACCATTTGTAATCATAAAATAGTCTAATATCTTCATTTTTTCCACAGACATAGCTATTACCCTCGAAAACTAAAACTTTTGAAATAGGAAAAGAGCCTTTAATCACATTCTTCACCATGTGCAATCATAAAATAGTCTAATATCTTCATTTTTTACAAGGACGTAGCTATTACCCGAAAACTAAAACTTTTGAAAAGGAAAAAGAGCCTTTAATCACATTCTTTACCATTTGCAATCATAAAATAGTCTAATATCTTCATTTTTTTCCACGGACGTAGCTATTACCCTCGAAAACTAAAACTTTTGAAATAGTAAAAGAGCCTTTAATAACATTCTTTACCATATGCAATCATAAAATAGTCTAATATCTTCATTTTTTCCACAGACGTAGCTATTACCCTTGAAAACTAAAACTTTTGAAATAGGAAAAGAGCCTTTAATCTCATTCTTAACCATGTGCAATCATAAAATAGTCTAATATCTTCATTTTTTCCACAGACGTAGCTATTACCCTTGAAAACTAAACTTTTGAAATAGGAAAAGAGCCTTTAATCTCATTCTTAACCATGTGCAATCATAAAATAGTCTAATATCTTCATTTTTTCCACAGACGTATCTATTACCCCTGAAAACTAAAACTTTTGAAATAGGAAAAGAGCCTTTAGTCACATTCTTTACCATTTGCAATCATAAATAGTCTAATATCTTCATTTTTTCCACAGACAGAGCTATTACCCTCGAAAACTAAAACTTTTGAAATAGGAAAAGAGCCTTTAATCACATTCTTTACCAAGTGCAATCATAAAATAGTCTAATATCTTCATTTTTTCCACAGACATAGCTATTACCCCCGAAAACTAAAACTTTTGAAATAGGCAAAGAGCCTTTAATCACATTCTTTACCATGTTCAATCATAAAATAGTCTAATATCTTCATTTTTCCACAGACGTAGCTATTACCCCCGAAAACTAAAACTTTTGAAATAGGAAAGGAGCCTTTAATCATATTATTTACCATATGCAATCATAAAATAGTGTAATATCTTCATTTTTTCCACGGACGTAGCTATTACCCTCGAAAACTAAAACTTTTGAAATAGATAAAGAGCCTTTAATCACATTCTTTACCATTTGCAATCATAAAATGGTCTAATATCTTCATTTTTTCCACAGACATAGCCTTTACCCCCGAAAACTAAAACTTTTTGAAATAAGAAAAGAGCCTTTAATTACATTCTTTACCATTTGCAATCATAAAATAGTCTAATATCTTCATTTTTTCCACAGATATAGCTATTACCCTCGAAAACTAAAACTTTTGAAATAGGAAAAAGAGCCTTTAATCACATTCTTTACCATTTGCAATCATAAAATAGTCTAATATCTTCATTTTTTCCACAGATATAGCTATTACCCTCGAAAACTAAAACTTTTGAAATAGGAAAAGAGTCTTTAATCACATTCTTTACCATGTGCAATCATAAAATAGTCGGATATCTTCATTTTTTTCCACAGACGTAGCTATTACCCCCGAAAACTAAAACTTTTGAAATAGGAAAAAGAGCCTTTAATCACATTCTTTACCATGTGCAATCATAAAATAGTCTAATATCTTCATTTTTTTCCACAGACGTAGCTATTACCCTTGAAAACTAAAACTTTTGAAATAGGAAAAGAGCCTTTAATCTCATTCTTAACCATGTGCAATCATAAAATAGTCTAATATCTTCATTTTTTCCACAGACATAGCTATTACCCCGGGAAAACTAAATCTTTTGAAATAGGGAAAACAGCGTTTAATCACATTCTTTACCATGTGCAATCATAAAATAGTCTAATATCTTTATTTTTTCCACAGACGTAGCTACTACCCCCGAAAACTAAAACTTTTGAAATAGGAAAAGAGAATTTAATCACATTCTTTACCATTTGCAATCATAAAATAGTCTAATATCTTCATTTTTTCCACAGACATAGCTATTACCCTCGAAAACTAAAATTTTTGAAATAGGAAAAGAGCCTTTAATCATATTCTTTACCATGTGCAATCATAAAATTGTCTAATATCTTCATTTTATCCACAGACATAGCTATTACCCTCGAAAACTAAAACTTTTGAAATAGGAAAAGAGCCTTTAATCACATTCTTCACCATGTGCAATCATAAAATAGTCTAATATCTTATTTTTTTCCACGGACGTAGCTATTACCCGAAAACTAAAACTTTTGAAATAGGAAAAGAGCCTTTAATCACATTCTTTACCATTTGCAATCATAAAATAGTCCAATATCTTCATTTTTTCCACAGACGTAGCTATTACCCCCGAAAAGTAAACTTTTGAAATAGGAAAAGAGCCTTAAATCACATTCTTTACCATATGCAATCATAAAATAGTCTGATATCTTTTTTTTTCACAGACATAGCTATTACCCTCAAAAACTAAAATTTTTGAAATAGGAAAAGAGCCTTTAATCACATTCTTTACCATGTGCAATCATAAAATAGTCTAATATCTTCATTTTTTTCCACAGACGTAGCTATTACCCCCCGAAAACTAAAACTTTTGAAATAGGAAAAGAGCCTTTAATCACATTCTTTACCATGTGCAATCATAAAATAGTCTAATATCTTCATTTTTTCCACAGACGTAGCTATTACCCCCGAAAACTAAAACTTTTGAAATAGGAAAGAGCCTTTAATCACATTCTTTACCACGTGCAATCATAAAATAGTGTAATATCTTCATTTTTTCCACAGACGTAGCTATTACCCTTGAAAACTAAAACTTTTGAAATAGGAAAAGAGCCTTTAATCTCATTCTTAACCATTTGCAATCATAAAATAGTCTAATATCTTCATTTTTTCAGCAGACATATCTATTACCCCCGAAAACTAAAACTTTTGAAATAGGAAAAGAGTCTTAAGTCACATTCTTTACCATTTGCAATCATAAAATAGTCTAATATCTTCATTTTTTCCACAGACATAGCTATTACCCGGAAAACTAAAACTTTTGAAATAGGAAAAGAGCGTTTAATCACATTCTTTACCATGTGCAATCATAAAATATTCTAATATCTTTATTTTTTCCACAGACGTAGCTACTACCCCCGAAAACTAAACTTTTGAAATAGGGAAAAGAGAATTTAATCACATTCTTTACCATTTGTAATCATAAAATAGTCTAATATCTTCATTTTTTCCACAGACATAGCTATTACCCTCGAAAACTAAAACTTTTGAAATAGGAAAAGAGCCTTTAATCACATTCTTCACCATGTGCAATCATAAAATAGTCTAATATCTTCATTTTTTCCACGGACGTAGCTATTACCCGAAAACTAAAACTTTTGAAAAAGGAAAAGAGCCTTTAATCACATTCTTTACCATTTGCAATCATAAAATAGTCTAATATCTTCATTTTTTCCACGGACGTAGCTATTACCCTCGAAAACTAAAACTTTTGAAATAGTAAAAGAGCCTTTAATCACATTCTTTACCATGTGCAATCATAAAATAGTCTAATATCTTCATTTTTTCCACAGACGTTCCTATTACCCCGAAAACTAAATCTTTTGAAATAGGAAAAGAGCCTTTAATCAAATTCTTTACCATGTGCAATCATAAAATAGTCTAATATCTTCATTTTTTCCAAAGACGTAGCTATTACCCTCGAAAACTAAAACTTTTGAAATAGGGAAAAGAGCCTTTAATCACATTCTTTACCATATGCAATATTAAAATAGTCTAATATCTTCATTTTTTCCACAGACGTAGCTATTACCCTTGAAAACTAAAACTTTTGAAATAGGGAAAAGAGCCTTTAATCTCATTCTTAATCATGTGCAATCATAAAATAGTCTAATATCTTCATTTTTTCCACAGACGTAGCTATTACCCTTGAAAACTAAAACTTTTGAAATAGGAAAAGAGCCTTTAATCTCATTCTTAACCATGTGCAATCATAAAATAGTCTAATATCTTCATTTTTTCCACAGACGTATCTCTTACCCCCGAGAACTAAAACTTTTGAAATAGGAAAAGAGCCTTTAATCACATTCTTTAACAAGTGCAATCATAAAATAGTCTAATATCTTCATTTTTTCCACAGACATAGCTATTACCCCCGAAAACTAAAACTTTTGAAATAGGAAAAGAGCTTTAATCACATTCTTTACCATGTTCAATCATAAAATAGTCTAATATCTTCATTTTTTCCACAGACGTAGCTATTACCCCCGAAAACTAAAACTTTTGAAATAGGAAAAGAGCCTTTAATTACATTCATTACCATTTGCAATCATAAAATAGTCAAAAATCTTCATTTTTTCCACGGACATAGCTATTACCCCCGAAAACTAAAACTTTTGAAATAGGAAAAGAGCCTTTAATCATATTCTTTACCATATGCAATCATAAAATAGTGTAATATCTTCATTTTTTTCCACAGACGTAGCTATTACCCACGAAAACTAAAACTTTTGAAATAGGAAAAGAGCCTTTAATCACATTCTTTACCATTTGCAATCATAAAATAGTCTAATATCTTCATTTTTTCCACGGACTTAGCTATTACCCTCGAAAACTAAAACTTTTGAAATAGTAAAAGAGCCTTTAATCACATTCTTTACCATGTGCAATCATAAAATAGTCTAAAATCTTCTTTTTTTTCCACAGTCGTAGCTATTACCCCCGAAAACTAAAACTTTTGAAATAGGAAAAGAGCCTTTAATCAACTTCTTTACCATGTGCAATCATAAAATAGTCTAATATCTTCATTTTTTCCAAAGACGTAGCTATTACCCTCGAAAACGAAAACTTTTGAAATAGGAAAAGAGCCTTTAATCACATTCTTTACCATATACAATATTAAAATAGTCTAATATCTTCATTTTTTCCACAGACGTAGCTATTACCCTTGAAAACTAAAACTTTTGAAATAGGAAAAGAGCCTTTAATCTCATTCTTAATCATGTGCAATCATAAAATAGTCTATTATCTTCATTTTTTTCCACAGACGTAGCTATTACCCTTGAAAACTAAAACCTTTGAAATAGGAAAAGAGAATTTAATCACATTCTTTACCATTTGCAATCATAAAATAGTCTAATATCTTCATTTTTTTCCACAGACATAGCTATTACCCCTCGAAAACTAAAATTTTTGAAATAGGAAAAGAGCCTTTAATCATATTCTTTACCATGTGCAATCATAAAATTGTCTAATATCTTCATTTTATCCACAGACATAGCTATTACCCTCGAAAACTAAAACTTTTGAAATAGGAAAAGAGCCTTTAATCACATTCTTCACCATGTGCAATCATAAAATAGTCTAATATCTTATTTTTTTCCACGGACGTAGCTATTACCCGAAAACTAAAACTTTTGAAATAGGAAAAGAGCCTTTAATCACATTCTTTACCATTTGCAATCATAAAATAGTCCAATATCTTCATTTTTTCCACAGACGTAGCTATTACCCCCCGAAAAGTAAACTTTTGAAATAGGAAAAGAGCCTTAAATCACATTCTTTACCATATGCAATCATAAAATAGTCTGATATCTTTTTTTTTCACAGACATAGCTATTACCCTCAAAAACTAAAATTTTTGAAATAGGAAAAGAGCCTTTAATCACATTCTTTACCATGTGCAATCATAAAATAGTCTAATATCTTCATTTTTTCCACAGACGTAGCTATTACCCCCCGAAAACTAAAACTTTTGAAATAGGAAAAGAGCCATTAATCACATTCTTTACCATGTGCAATCATAAAATAGTCTAATATCTTCATTTTTTCCACAGACGTAGCTATTACCCCCGAAAACTAAAACTTTTGAAATAGGAAAAGAGCCTTTAATCACATTCTTTACCACGTGCAATCATAAAATAGTGTAATATCTTCATTTTTTCCACAGACGTAGCTATTACCCTTGAAAACTAAAACTTTTGAAATAGGAAAAGAGCCTTTAATCTCATTCTTAACCATGTGCAATCATAAAATAGTCTAATATCTTCATTTTTTCAGCAGACATATCTATTACCCCCGAAAACTAAAACTTTTGAAATAGGAAAAGAGTCTTAAGTCACATTCTTTACCATTTGCAATCATAAAATAGTCTAATATCTTCATTTTTTTCCACAGACATAGCTATTACCCCGGAAAACTAAAACTTTTGAAATAGGAAAAGAGCGTTTAATCACATTCTTTACCATGTGCAATCATAAAATATTCTAATATCTTTATTTTTTCCACAGACGTAGCTACTACCCCCGAAAACTAAAACTTTTGAAATAGGAAAAGAGAATTTAATCACATTCTTTACCATTTGTAATCATAAAATAGTCTAATATCTTCATTTTTTCCACAGACATAGCTATTACCCTCGAAAACTAAAACTTTTGAAATAGGAAAAGAGCCTTTAATCACATTCCTCACCATGTGCAATCATAAAATAGTCTAATATCTTCATTTTTTTCCACGGACGTAGCTATTACCCGAAAACTAAAACTTTTGAAAAAGGAAAAGAGCCTTTAATCACATTCTTTACCATTTGCAATCATAAAATAGTCTAATATCTTCATTTTTTTCCACGGACGTAGCTATTACCCTCGAAAACTAAAACTTTTGAAATAGTAAAAGAGCCTTTAATCACATTCTTTACCATGTGCAATCATAAAATAGTCTAATATCTTCATTTTTTCCACAGACGTTCCTATTACCCCCGAAAACTAAATCTTTTGAAATAGGAAAAGAGCCTTTAATCAAATTCTTTACCATGTGCAATCATAAAATAGTCTAATATCTTCATTTTTTCCAAAGACGTAGCTATTACCCTCGAAAACTAAAACTTTTGAAATAGGAAAAGAGCCTTTAATCACATTCTTTACCATATGCAATATTAAAATAGTCTAATATCTTCATTTTTTCCACAGACGTAGCTATTACCCTTGAAAACTAAAACTTTTGAAATAGGAAAAGAGCCTTTAATCTCATTCTTAATCATGTGCAATCATAAAATAGTCTAATATCTTCATTTTTTTCCACAGACGTAGCTATTACCCTTGAAAACTAAAACTTTTGAAATAGGAAAAGAGCCTTTAATCTCATTCTTAACCATGTGCAATCATAAAATAGTCTAATATCTTCATTTTTTCCACAGACGTATCTCTTACCCCCGAGAACTAAAACTTTTGAAATAGGAAAAGAGCCTTTAATCACATACTTTAACAAGTGCAATCATAAAATAGTCTAACATCTTCATTTTTTCCACAGATATAGCTCTTACCCCCGAAAACTAAAACTTTTGAAATAGGAAAAGAGCCTTTAATCACATTCTTTACCATGTTCAATCATAAAATAGTCTAATATCTTCATTTTTTCCACAGACGTAGCTATTATCCCCCGAAAACTAAAACTTTTGAAATAGGAAAAGAGCCTTTAATTACATTCATTACCATTTGCAATCATAAAATAGTCAAAAATCTTCATTTTTTTCCACGGACGTAGCTATTACCCCCCGAAAACTAAAACTTTTGAAATAGGAAAAGAGCCTTTAATCATATTCTTTACCATATGCAATCATAAAATAGTGTAATATCTTCATTTTTTCCACAGACGTAGCTATTACCCACGAAAACTTAAACATTTGAAATAGGAAAAGAGCCTTTAATCACATTCTTTACCATTTGCAATCATAAAATAGTCTAATATCTTCATTTTTTCCACGGACTTAGCTATTACCCTCGAAAACTAAAACTTTTGAAATAGTAAAAGAGCCTTTAATCACATTCTTTACCATGTGCAATCATAAAATAGTCTAATATCTTCATTTTTTCCACAGACGTAGCTATTACCCCCGAAAACTAAAACTTTTGAAATAGGAAAAGAGCCTTTAATCAAATTCTTTACCATGTGCAATCATAAAATAGTCTAATATCTTCATTTTTTTCCATGGACGTAGCTATTACCCTCGAAAACGAAAACTTTTGAAATAGGAAAAGAGCCTTTAATCACATTCTTTACCATATACAATATTAAAATAGTCTAATATCTTCATTTTTTCCACAGACGTAGCTATTACCCTTGAAAACTAAAACTTTTGAAATAGGAAAAGAGCCTTTAATCTCATTCTTAATCATGTGCAATCATAAAATAGTCTATTATCTTCATTTTTTCCACAGACGTAGCTATTACCCTTGAAAACTAAAACTTTTGAAATAGGAAAAGAGCCTTTAATCTCATTCTTAAACCATGTGCATTCATAAAATAGTCTAATATCTTCATTTTTTCCACAGACGTATCTCTTACCCTCAAAAACTAAAACTTTTGAAATAGGAAAAGAGCCTTTAATCACATTCTTTAACAAGTGCAATCATAAAATAGTCTAATATCTTCTATTTTTCCACAGACATAGCTATTACCCCCGAAAACTAAAACTTTTGAAATAGGAAAAGAGCCTTTAATCACATTCTTTACCATGTTCAATCATAAAATAGTCTAATATCTTCATTTTTTCCACAGACGTAGCTATTACCCCCGAAAACTAATACTTTTGAAATAGGAAAAGAGCCTTTAATTACATTCATTACCATTTGCAATCATAAAATAGTCTAAAATCTTCATTTTTTCCACAGACGTAGCTATTACCCATGAAAACTAAAACTTTTGAAATAGGAAAAGAGCCTTTAATCACATTCTTTACCATATGCAATCATAAAATAGTCTGATATCTTCATTTTTTCACAGACATAGCTATTACCCTCAAAAACTAAAACTTTTGAAATAGGAAAAGAGCCTTTAATCACATTCTTTACCATATGCAATCAAAAAATAGTCCAATATCCTCATTTTTTCCACGGACGTAGCTATTACCCCCGAAAACAAAAACTTTTCAAATAGGAAAAGAGCCTTTAATTACATTCTTTACCATTTGCAATCATAAAATAGTCTAAAATCTTCATTTTTTCCACGGACGTAGCTATTACCCCTGAAAACTAAAACTTTTGAAATAGGAAAAGAGCCTTTAATCATATTCTTTACCATATGCAATCATAAAATAGTGTAATATCTTCATTTTTTCCACGGATGTAGCTATTACCTTCGAAAACTAAAACTTTTGAAATAG